>NC_027754.1:9584109-9596289 GCF_000695525.1 Brassica oleracea var. oleracea
GCAGATATCCGGGACCTCTGGAAAATTAGGATTTTCCTAACTTTCCTAATTTAAACGGAAATCGACAGTGCGAATTTCGGTTCCCACAATGTGTACCCGACTGAAAGTCTCTCGTTTGCAGCAGGTTTGGTAAGGTTTCAATCAGTTTGCTTTCTTTTGATGTTTAAAGCAGTTTGATTGTGATGGATGCTCTTGTCCTTTGTTGTTGATGGTTGAATATCCTTGATGAACATAGTTAAGAGAAACATGGGATACCTTTTTAACAAGTAATTATGCATCTCATGTTTTGTTCATGATGGTTTTCATACCTTTTCGAGCTGATTGAGATAGTTTAGCTCTTTAGGTGATTTTGTCTTTTAGGTGTCAAAGACCATTTTTTTAACAACCATTTCTCTTCCTTTGTATGGTGGTTAGCGATTGAGGAATTGCACTTGATGAATATCCCTTTCATATTGGATGAATGTTTGGTTTGAATGTCGAGCGCCTCCTCTTCCTCTGCAATCTTTCTTGTTATCTTCCATGTATGGCATGCAATAGTTTAGGAAAATCTGGAATGAGTGTAATTGGTCAAGAATAAAACTTTTTAAAAGAGCTATTATTAAAACAAATGGTCTTTGACACCTAAAACAAATGTCTTTGACACCTAAAAGACAAGTTGTCTCAATATCAAAAATAAAGTAATAAACAATAATAAAGTAAACAATCTATTATATATCCAACGTCGGGTTACAATCAAGGACAAAGCGAGATACCGTAATTTAATGCTCAACATTGTAAATTTGTTCCAAATAAAAGTTGCCCAAGAATCCTCCGGCTTTGATAACCTTATACCTATCCCAAGCTGACTTTGAATCAGAACGCTGAAAGATCTTATCTCTAATGGAGCAAACCTCATTGCGTTAATATAATCAGTGAAAATATGTGTAATTCTTAAAAATTACTATATTTATAGTTTACTGTGTAGTAATTTGCAGAATTAGGGAACCATTTGCAGGCTGCTGAGAGTATGTATAGTTTTTATATTGATTGAGTTGTTTTTCAGTGTTATATTAGTTGGAACTATAAAGATATTTGATTCTCAATACAACAAATAACAAATCATACGTAATTTTATTAAATATATTTACAAAAGTAAGACAACCAACTAAATTAAATGCAACTAACAAAATTTCAAAAAAAAAAACAGTTACGGTTGAATTCAGAGAAGTATGTACAATCCTATATATTCAAATAATAATTAGACTGGCTAGCTATTTTATATTTAAAATTACATATTTTATTAAATTAGTATAATATATTTAAAACAAATCATATACATAAATACAAAATGATTTTTAACTGAAAATAAAATATTAACTAATTATTATATTATTTATTTTACAAATATTTATATTTATGTATAAAACACGGAAAATCACTTAGTGAAAAATCACCATAGGCTAATTGGTCTGCTTCTCTTTAGGAGGTTGATAGACCTCGAAGATGTTATGTGAGGAGGAAGAATAGAAGCAAAGAGGAGTTGAGAGAAGAAGAGAAGTAAAGGTGACGTGGAGTGAAGAATAAACCGTTAAGAGTTTGTTATATTCAACGGTCAACGCTTTAGTAGTATAAATAGATGAACACGTAGAGAAGGATTCTTTATGCAATTTGTATATTGTATCTTAGTCCTGAAGATTGTTTCTTCAGGAATTGGTTCTAGACCTTTTGGGTTAGAGATTGTAATCTTCTTTGATAAAGCAATAAAATATTACTTTGCTCTTATCAATTGGTGCGGTGAGCTGTTGTAGCATGCTGTTCATCTAAAGGTTGTCATGGAACTGCTTGTGAAGCATCAACTTTTTGCAAGTAAGAAGAAGTGTTCGTTTGGCCAAAACAGCGTGGAGTATTTAGGTCATGTTATTTCAGCAGAGGGGGTTTCAACTGATCCTGCTAAAACAGCTGCAATTTCAAAGTGGCCGGCGCCGAAGTCAGTGAAAGAATTGAGGAGTTTTTTTGGGTCTTACGGGTTACTACAGGAACTATGTGAAGGCTTATGGAGTTGTTGCAAGGCCATTAACTGATCTGCTTAAAAAAGATGCTTTTGAATGGAGTAACAAGGAACAAAAAGCATTTGAGGAACTGAAGCAACGGATGACTAGTTCACCTATTCTGGCTTTACCCAACTTTCAGGAGCAGTTCGTTGTAGAATCTGATGCATCGGGCTATGGGTTGGGAGCTGTATTGATGCAGAAACAGTGACCTATTGCTTATTTCAGTAAGGGGTTGACTGATAGAGAGCAGTTGAAGCCGGTTTATGAAAGGGAGCTTATGGCAATTGTGATGGCTGTTCAGAAGTGGAAACACTACTTGATGGGAAGGAGATTCACCATTTTTACAGATCAAAAGAGTCTAAAATTTCTTTTGGATCAGAGGGATGTGTCTATGGATTATCAAAAATGGCTTACTAAGCTTTTGGGATATGATTTTGAGATCATTTACAAAGCAGGAAGTGAGAATAAGGTGGCAGATGGTCTTTCTCGCGTGGTTCATAATCCATCCTTTTCAATTCTGGAGTTGTTTACAGCTATTACACAGTCATCGAGTCTTCAAATGCAAGATGTCTTTGAAGAAATTGACGGAGACGCTCATATTCAACAGACTATACATGATTTGTTAGTGGGCTCTTGTGAAAAAACAGAATTCTCGGTGAAGAAAGGAAGGTTGTTCTATAAAGACCGTTTTGGTGTTGCCAAAGTCTTCGAAATTTATAGATACAATTCTAAATGAGTATCACAGTGGTATAATGGGAGGTCATAGTGGTGTGTTGAAGACTATCAAGAGGGTTCAGCGTCTTTTTCATTGGCCAAATCTTAAGAAAGATGTGCAGAAGTTTGTTGCTGAATGCCGCGTTTGCCAAACTCATAAGACCTCAACTCTATCCCCTGCTGGCCTTCTTCAACCAATTCCGATTCCCCAACAGATTTGGGAGGAGTTGTCGATGGATTTCATTGGGGGTTTGCCAAAATCAAATGGTGCTGAGGTGATTTGTGTTGTGGTGGATCGTCTGAGTAAGTATGCGCATTTCTTTACATTGAAGCATCTGTATACTGCTCACTCTGTAGCTGAGAAGTTTGTGAAGGAGATTGTCAGGTTACATGGTTTTCCATTATCCATTATATCTGATCGTGATCGAGTGTTTTTGAGTAGCTTTTGGAGGGAATGTTTTAAGCTGGCAGGCACAAAAATGAAGTTTTCTACGGCTTATCATCTTCAATCAGATGGTCAGACTGAGGTTATTAACCGTTGTCTAGAGTCTTACCTGCGATGTTTTACTTTTCTCACCCAAAGCAGTGGAGTCAGTACTTGTCTTGGGCAGAGTTTTGGTATAACTCTTCGTTCCATACTTCCTTAAAAGCAACACCTTTCGAACTGGTTTATGGGAGGAAACCTCCTTCTTTGTTGCATTTTGAGGAAGGTTCTACTAAGAATTTCGAGCTGGAGACGATGTTAAAAGAACGTGATGCAATGCTCGCTGATATGAAGATGCATTTGTTTCGGGCTCAAGACATTATGAAAAACAATGCTGACAAAAGTAGGAGAGACTTACAGTTTGAAGTTGGTTCGCTGGTGTTTTTGAAGTTGCGCCCTTATCGTCAGACGAGTGTGGCGAAGCGTTTCTGTCAAAAGCTGGCGGCTAAATTCTATGGCCATTTCAAAGTATTAGAGAAGATTGGAGAGGTTGCGTATCATTTGGAGTTACCACATACTTGTCAAATTCACCCGGCCTTTCATGTTTCACAACTGAAACCGGTTTTGGGTTCGGGTCACACGATGATGCAGCTTCCAGAGTCGTTGAATGAGGTGGATGAGTTAGTATTGTTTCCGGAGGAGCTGTTGGATTTTCGTTATGATGAGAAGGGATTGTTGGAGGTGTTGGTGAAATGGCACAGTCTTGATAATTTTGAGCATACATGGATGAAGATTACAGAACTGGAGCAGAACTTTCCATCTTTTGAGCTTGAGGGCAAGCTCAATTTTGGGGAGGGGGGTATTGATAGACCTCGAAGATGTTATGTGAGGAGGAAGAATAGAAGCAAAGAGGAATTGAGAGAAGAAAAGAAGTAAAGGTGACGTGGAGTGAAGAATAAACCGTTAAGAGTTTGTTATATTCAACGGTCAACGTTTTAGTAGTATAAATAGATGAATACGTGGAGAAGGATTCTTTATGCAATTTGTATATTGTATCTTGGTCCTGGAAGATTATTACTTCAGGAATTGGCTCTAGACCTTTTGGGTTAGAGATTATAATCTTCTTTGATAAAACAATAAAATACTATTTTGCTCTTATCAGAGGTATAGATTATTGAATTCAGCCATTGTTAGTTGCACATTGTATATTTGTGACATTTGCCCATTTCAGTAAACCAAATCTAGTCCATATATCTACCTAACTTGTAACATAGATCCAAAGAGATTATAAATAACTTAATATCCATTGCATGAACTTTCATGAAACTAGTGATTACCAAATCCCATAACTAACACACAACTGTCTGTATTCAACACATATTTAAGCAAATATCTTGTGAATATGTAATATATTTACGTTTGCCTTCTGATATTGTCAAGATCTTCTGAATATGTAACATAATATATTTCAGGTATACCTAACACGAAGACGATCTCAATATCAAAACCAAGAAAAAAAGAGAGTTATACTAACAGTTTATCAGATGATAGAGACTAGTTTGAAAAAAACCACACAAGTAACGGATTGGTTATAGATATTCGGAATGTGTTAAAATGGCTTCTACTCTATCCAGTGATGCCTCTAAACGCCCCGAGCTCATGTTGAATAACGGTTCTTCAGTACCAAGAGCTCTGTTCCATTCATCAAGAACACCATTAGCTAAAGCGTAGTGAAATCACATATTTTGGAAACCGATGGATATATAAAAAGATGTCAGAAATGGTGAGACTTACCCAGTAACTTCAGGGAGTACAAAATCAGCTCTCCAACCAAACCGCAGATCGACACCAGGAGTCAAACCAAGAGTGGTTTTGTTTTGGATCCGAGACACACCATCTCCACCCAAACAAGAGGTAAGCTTCCATTTCCAACCCATTGCGTTCATTTGAAAGTTATGCCCAACACCAACCTACAGATTCAGATTTACAAAATATGTAAAAGAGACCAGAGAGGGCACAATAATAAACTCAACAACAACAAAAGGAAAGAGAACCTGGAGATTGAGAAATCTGGTGAGAGGAATCTTCTTTGAAAGAACACGAACTTCTTGGTGTAAAGGCTCATAAATAAACTTCCACTTCCGTTCTGGTGATAATGGCTTCAGAACAAGCTTTGCGTGGTAATCATTCGTGGGTTCGTTATACAACTGGAACATTCGATATAAAAACAATGATGAACATGTCATGGCTCAAACAAGAACAGAGCAGGTCTCTTTCGATGCCTTAAAAACGGAATACTTAGCTCCGTTCGTTATCCATAATAAATCTTCAAGAACTCTCTAACAAAGCGACTACTTAGTTTCACTTGCAGTTCAGCGAATTGGAGCGAGAGAGAGAGAGAGAGAGAGAAAATGACCTCGAGATTGACGCCGACGCGAAGGCCTTGGAGCTCTTTTCGGAACTTGAGAAACAGCTCCGATGGCATTAGATTGATTTTGTAAAGCTCGTCCCATGACGGAGGTTCCTCCGCTCGCGAACTCGGTGGTGGCTCCATGCTTCCAAACACAACCCTTTTTCAAGTTTATCCCAGCATCAATCCCGAAAAGGGCATATGTGTATTTTTCTTAAACGATTAAACCGGTTCCGGTACAAGTTGATTGTTTTCAACTCTAAAAAACCATACGGCCTGAAGCCCATAAACATAAACCGAAGACAACTCTGCCATCGCTAGTCAAGCGGATCCACACATCATTTTAGAGACGAATCATGAATCATTTCCTACAAAAAGCATGGACTCTGGGATTTACCCTTTTTTTTTTCTTTTTTTTTTTCAATTTGTACCAATAGCTTCATTTCAACAGCAAACACAAAGCTGTCGTAATTTACAAGGAAGTAAAAGATAGAAAGCATTTATACAGCTTTGATTCCATGAAAAAAGCACCAACTTCTGAGACTTCCATCATCTTTAGTTACAAAAACCAACCTAGACAGAAGCTAAGCTTCGTTTGTCATTTTTACAATGGAGGTTGCTCAGATGTCTCAACCATCTGCTGCTTTCTACGCCCACCTGCCACTTCCTTCTGTAGTTCCGAGTTAGACATACGCTCCACTTCCAAAGCTCTCTCAAGCTTTAAACAATACAAACAAACGATTCAATGTTTTACTACAAAAGATCAGAAAATGATGTTTCTCAAAACCAAATTACATTTGCTGCCCGCATGCTCCATTCACTCAGAATTGCCCTCAGCCTTTCGTTTTCTTCAATATACTGCACCAACCACCACAAACATCTCTCCAAGATTACTTTGAATCTAGAATAAAAATCTAAAGACTTTCCTACAATACCTGACTGTTGGTATTGTTGACACGCTGCACCTCTGCATCCCTCTCTGCTATCAAAGAACGAGCAAGCCGTAGCTCAGACTGAAGTTGATTCGTCTGCAAGAGAGAGAGGTTGTTCACAAGAACATTCAATTCACATTTGTATAGAGTTTTGGGTTTCTGTCATAGAGATGGAGCTTCAGAAATAAGTATTACCTCAGCTGAAAGTGTCCTCAACTCCTGGTCTCGAGAAGCTAAAAGATGTGCCAGATCAACCTACCAAGCATTTAACATTGAGTATTATTAAGCTATCTGCTATTGGTAAAGGAAAGGAAAGCTTGCCAGAGAAAATCTTCAACCTGAGGGGTGCTTCCATCATCAGATTGTTCATATTTGCTTAGTTTCTCTTGCAAAGACAGAATCTATGAGAAGACACAGAAAATCAAGAAACGTAGATGAAAAATGGGGGAGCATTTTGTATCTGGTATAGGGGTAGGTACCTCCTCGCTTAGAAAATGGAGGTTTTCGCGCTGATACTGTAACAAAGCCGTTTGTTGATCAGAAAGTCGGCCTTCATAATACCTCAAGCCGTCCATAGAACTTGACGGTTGAAGAGGAGAGTATAACGACTTCAAGACGTCTGGCCTTGAATTAACGGAATTGTATTGATGCACATTACCTGAAATAAAAAAGCAGCAGTTTTATAGAACTACTACATTAACATATACTTATTTAATTGAAGGAAGGGCCCTCTCACCTATATATAAACTCATGAAGAAGCCAGCACACACTGATTCAGCAATCATGATGATCCTGTAAGATCATATCCCAAAAAAAAAGGGCATACGATGCAAATTACGGATTTACAACTGAGATAGATACTCGACAAGCGGATAACGAGCTACGAACCGTTGCAAAGAAGAAGTAGAAAGAATGCTGATTTGGGGATCCCATACTATCACAAGAAGCATCGCAGCGGTACCTGGACATATATCCAAGGTACTAAATTCATCACGGGGACAATAACATTTAGTCTCACAAAAAGAAAAAAACACACGAGGACAAGAAGCAAGTTTGGGTAAAAATTCATAGTTTTCACGCTAGGTTCAGTCATGTGCATGTTAAAAGGCTTGTAACCAGTAAAATCAAGAGAAACCGACATGGTTGGACAGATACCATATGAAGCAATTGCAAATGGAAGACGAACAACATGCTTCAACTTCTGACTGAAACTGTAATAACCCTGCAGACCATTTTCATATTTATCAGCCAGTCTATTACTAAATAAAAGCCACCCTGTGCAAGAAAGTAAATGACATGAGTAAAAGAAGCTTACTCTTCCTACCTAAATCTAATTCTTAAAACCAAAAAAAGAAGTAGCAAACCATGTGTAATCACTAAAGCTATCAAGTTTTTGTACCTGAAGACGTATTTTCTGGACTTGAAAAACAAAGTACTGTTGAAAGATACCTGAGACCGTACAAATGGAAATTAACTTAAGGAAAGTGAACAACAAAACTGATCAATATCATATTATGGGTGAGCAAATACAAATCGACAACAGTCACTTTGAGAGAGGACAATCACTCAAGTGATATCCGTCAACAACAAAACCAGGAAAGACATTACAATAATCTAAAAGTAAGTCAATCTGATAAAACTTGAGAAGAAGGCTCCCAGACCTTAATTAACTAACAACCTAGACGGAGATAAATAGGCCTAAGAAGAATGCGAGTTAATGATTTAATGAGATGTCTTCAACAAATGGCTCCTTCTTAGGCTTTGGAAAACATAACAAGGTAAGAAAATTAAAAGCGAGGAGAAAACAAAACCTGTGAGAATCAAAAGCGCAACATCGCAGCAGCAGAGCAAAGAAGGTGTCAAATGGTGGAGATGATGAAATATCCAAGGAGCTCCTGCAGCTAAAACGGCATAGCCTGCCAATAGAATCAGATAGAGGTAACTTCCAACTAGGCTTCTCGATTTCCTGTGACCGAATAAAGGTGCTTCTTGTAATATGTCAAGGAACCTGCAACAAGGCAATTCGGATCCATCCACTAATCACCACCCTCACAAGAAAAAACTAAAACTTTACTGTTCAAAAAGAATGATCCTGTCCCACAGTGACTAAAAGGTGTTTTGATTTGGACATTGGCAAAAGGAATGCATGTTTTGTCCATCAAAAGATTTTATGACAGGACAATTTTTATTAGTATGAAAAGGAAACAAGTCGATCGAGTCTGGAATCAGGAGCCCAAAACGAAAAAATCCATGTTAAAGAATTAACAAAAGAAAGCGTGAAGACATACATAGCGTTCTCTTCGTTGGTCATTGGACGTCTCTCCGTTGACATCTTCGACCTGAACCTCCGATCAAAGTTTCTGCCTTTCTCGGGTGTAAGATTAATTGACTCGATGCCAAAAAAAAAAATAATAACAACAATTTGATAGGAAGTCGACCCGAGAAACAAAATAATCCGGTTTTCTATAATCTTAATAAATAAAACCAGAAAGCCGTAGGAAGCTGAACCCTCTATGTAAGCTAGAAGGTTCGGTTCCAATGTTTCAGTTTCATACACAGATGAGGGGTTTGACCAGAACAAGCCCTAGTAGCTCCTCCCAAATCGCAGTCGCCGCTTCATTCACGCCGTTATGATCCGATCGTCCTTTGCCACCACCGTTGGCCTCTTCCACACACACACTCATGGCGGAGCTCAAGCTCGTCCTCTAAAGGCCAATACCCGAGAAGTGACCCATTGCCCCGAAGCTTGGTTAGTCAAAATCCTCTCTACTCTCTTCGTCTACAGGGTCCCAGATTCCGATCTCTGTTTCTGCTACCTCAGCAAGAACATAAATCCGTTCATCGCATTCGAGGTCGTGAAGAAACTTGACAATCCTCACATCGGGTTTCGGTTTTGGGAGTTTAGTAGATTCAAGCTCAACATTCGCCACTCTTTCGGGACTTATAACTTGCTCACTAGATCGCTTTGCAAAGCAGGGTTGCACGATTTGGCTGGGAAGGTGTTTGAGTGCATGAAGAGCGATGGTGTCTCCCCCAACAGTCGGTTATTAGGGTTTTTGGTGTCTTCTTTCGCTGAAAAGGGTAACCTTCGTTTTGCCACTGCTTTGCTTCTTCGGTCTTATGAGGTTCAAGGAGTTTCTACGGTGGTTAACAGTTTGTTGCACACGTTAGTGAGGCTGGGTCGTGTGGAGGATGCCATTAATCTATTCGAAAAGCATCTCAAGTTTCAGTCTTGTAATGATACCTGGACGTTTAACATTCTGATTCGAGGTTTGTGCTGTGTAGGGAAAGCTGAGAAAGCATTAGAGCTTTTTGCTGAGATGAGTAGTTTTGCTTGTTCGCCTGATATCGTTACCTATAATACTCTCATTAAGGGTTTTTGCAAGAGTAATGAGCTGGGCAAAGCCTACGATATGTTCAGCGAGGTTAAGTCGAGAGTGGGTTGTTCTCTGGATGTTGTTACTTATACTTCGATGATGTCAGGGTACTGCAAAGCTGGCAATGTGAAGGAAGCGTCTCTTCTGTTAGATGAAATGGTTGATTTGGGGATTTATCCTAATAACATAACTTTTAATGTTCTGGTCGATGGTTATGCCAAAGTGGGTGAGATGTCTTGTGCGGAAGTTATTCGCGGGAAGATGGAATCTTTTGGCTGTTTCGCAGATGTTGTGACCTACACTTCTTTGATTCATGGGTACTGCAGAGTAGGACAAGTCAACAAAGGGTTTAGTCTTTGGGAAGAAATGAATGCCAAAGGAATGTTTCCTAACGCATTTACCTATTCCATTCTTATCAACGCGCTCTGTAAAGAGAATAGGCTGCTCAGGGCTCGTGATCTTTTGAGGCAGTTAGCTTGTGAAGGCGTTGTTTCTAAACCGTTTCTGTACAACCCTGTCATTGATGGGTTTTGTAAAGCTGGAAAGGTCAACGAGGCAAATGTTATTGTGGCAGAGATGGAGAAGACGAAATGCAAACCAGATAAGATCACTTTTACCATTCTTATAATTGGGCATTGCATGAAAGGAAGGATGGGTGAAGCAGTCAGCATTTTCCACAAAATGGTGGCGATTGGTTGCTCACCTGATAAGATCACAGTGAGCTCTTTGTTGTCGTGTCTTCTTAAGGCTGGAATGGCAAAGGAGGCCTATCAACTAAACCAGATTGCAGTGAAATGCCAAAGTAATGATGTAGCACCTCAAGAGACGAAAGCTGTGAACGTAACTGTGGCTGCCTGCTAAGCTTTCTGTTCAATATCCCTGTACATTGGCCTTCTTCTACCATCATGCATTCTGTACACATGTTAGGCGTAACTGGACGCCAAAAAAGAAAAGCAGAGGAAAACTCACAGTAAGCATCTGTTCACATTCCTTTTAATGCTCTGGTAGACTCGCTAGATGCTTAATTCCCTTTTGAAGACTGAAGTAGAGTGCCATTGCTCTTAGTTAACCAGTTTACATTCTGTGTGATTTCAGATGCTTATTGTCAGTTGAATATCTTTTTCAGGTTATTCTACTGCCAGAGATCACACTTTAGTGTAAATTGCTGAGAATGTACCCATCACAATTCGTCTGCAAGATTCGTGATATTCAATTCCTTGATAGATTTTAGATCCGCATATTTTCTCCTAGGAAATTCTTTTCCAGTTGCGTCATCTGGATCAGGCTGTGTTGAAGTATTGAAGTAAAGGATGATCCAACTTGTGAAAAAGAATAATTTTTGGATAAATGAGAAGTTACTTGAGAACTTTGAAGTTCACATGAGTGAGATAGAAGTAGTTGCTTCATCTGGTCCACGTCGTTTTTCTTTAAATAAAGAAGTATTAATTCCTGAGATTGGAATCTGTAAGTTCTCGTTATATTAATCAATCATATGGTGTCCTTATATATGAGAGTTACAAAGAGATAAAAGGAAATACATAGATATGGAAAGTGTACAAATACAAGGAAAAGAAAACGAGGGTTTCTCCTTCTTTAAGCCGCCTCTCTCTCTCTAGGTGTTGGGCCGGTTTATGGACCGGGTCAGTGATAGACATTCATCGTATGGTTTATAACACTCTTCTTTGGATGTCATAACCATTCAGAGTTTGTAATATGCTTTGGATGTTGCCTCACTAAAACTTTATCAGAAAAACCCAATGGGACAAAACTATGATGAAGGAAAAAGAGTACAACACGTATTACTCCCCCTGATGCGAACATCACTGAAGGTCTTTCAGTCGACGCATCCCAACCTGATGGTTGAGCTTCATGTACGCCAATGACTAATGGTCTCAATACCAAGGTAAAGTAGTGCTACCGCGTTGCAAAGACATAACTTGCCTGAGATCTATCATTGTGGATCCAATCTCAAATTTTTAGTTCCTTGTAGGTAACATAGGGTGTATTTTATCCTGTCCTAGTCCCTTATGTTCAGACATGACCTAAACCTAGACAATAGGTTTACATCAATACTCATGTCCGGATGTGTATGACATGACAAATACATCAAGGCAAGGCGCCAATAGTACTTAAGGTAAGGGACGTGTATGTCTTTATTTTCAGTGCCTCGTGGTCGAACATGAGCTAAACATATATAAGAGATTCACGGCAAGAACACATGTCCGGCCTAGTATGGCTTGCCTATTACATCAAGGCGCCAATGGCACTTGGGTAAGGGACTTTACCGGACCAA
>NC_027754.1:9596820-9599056 GCF_000695525.1 Brassica oleracea var. oleracea
AGGACCAAAACCTCTCTTTTCTTAATGAACTTAACTCCACGCCCCGTTTCCATTTGATCTAATCTGATTTGTTGAGTGCACTCATGTATGGACGTGGGTTCATGATCCTCATTCATTTCATAATGTCAAGTGCTACACTGCATAGAAATATATAATCAATGTCGACATTCTTTCTCTTGTTCCATTTGTGTCCCGGACATGACATAACTTATTGAGGTTTCATTATGACCTTCAGTACCCTGAACCTTGGCGTCCCAAGCCTCATTATTAGGCACCTTAGGTACAACCATGTTTATGGTTTCCTCATCCACGGCCGTGGCTTTTAAGTTTGTCCATCTTAGGATCGACCATGTCTAGGATTCCCTCGTCTACGGATTCATTAGCACCTTTCTTTAATATCTGAGGGATCTAATCTTTGGAACTTTATTGGTCTACCACGTTTCAAACGTGCCTTAGGCTCAGTAGCAACTTGATTGTGTCCTTCTTGAACATCAATTCGAATTTGGTGCATTTACAGCTGGTATATATGACTTAGTCATTCTATTCGGGTCAGTAACGGAATCTGGCAATTGTTTAAGCTAGCTTTTGTATAATCTTTTGGACTTCTAAATCTCATTCTTGAGTCCGAGGATCTTGCCAATATAAGGATGTATGATTCCATGTAATTTCTTTTACTTTTTTACCAGCTTATTACTTTCTCCCCCCTAATTCGTGTACATGGCCTCAAATTGATCACCCATATTTGGCTCAAGGTACTTAATAATCGTGGGAGAATCATATCTAACATATATCCCCATCGTCTTTTGAGGTCCCATCTTAGTTCTCTGTGGTGGAGTAATTTGTATATAGACGGCACATCCAAATGTCTTACGATGGGATATGTCTGGCTTTTGACCCGTTATCTACTCGATGGGGAATATCTATGCTTATTAAATGGCTTGATGCGTATTAACTTAGATGCATGTAAATTTCGTGTGGCCCAAGCTGTGACTGGGAGTTTTGACCTCATAAGTAATGGTCTAGCAATCAGCTATATGCGTTTAATAAAATATTTCGGTCAAGCTGTACTTGGTATGGACATGTATCACGGAATTGTCCACACTTATCCCCATGGACATACCATAATCATTTAAACGCTTGAGACATGTATTCACCAGTTTATTATTTACTTAGTCTTTTTGACTGGTAACTCTTTCTTTCTTTCAATGTGTGTCCATTTGTATATCAATTTTGCATCATGTTTGAACCAGGATGGCCAATCCGGTTATGCCATAAAGTGAATATTTTTCGGAGGCATTTAGCCTCTATCATCCTGATCTTGGCATAGTAAAGACCAGTAGAGAATGCAGATATAGTTTCGACCATTTTTCTATGGTCTTGGGCGAATTTTATATATCTAAAAGGAACCTTTTATTTCCTTTGCCCATTGTTTCAATATGGAAACCACTCTTATATCTTTTAAACTCAATGGGCTTCTATGAGTGAATATAAATCATTAAATTTCTTTAGTCTGGTCGTAGCTTATCATGAGAATGGCTATACCCGTAACTATATTTCTTATAAACTTATATATTTGAAAAAAAAATCACTCATTCCTTTTATTAAGTTCGGAGCAAACAAAGCAATAAAATAAATTCAAAGTGATAAAACAAAGCAAGTATAAAAGCAAAACAAACACATAAGTCGAAATCAACATTATTCGTTTAGGCAATCAGAAGCTTCATATTCCGTAGGATCATCTCTTTCATAATCAAAATCATCTTTACCATCTTTATATACCAAATGGGTTTCAAGATTCTTCCCTTTCAGACTCTCTTGATAGAGGTCACAAAGATGTTTGGGAGTCCTACATATCTTAGCCCAATGGTTCCCCATTCCACATCTATGACACACTGATTTGGTCGAGCTTTGTGGTTTAAAGGATATACCACGGTCTCTGCCTCGGCCATGGTATTAAATTAGGTTGATACCCACGGCCTTTGCCATAGTGGTTCCCATAGCCAAATGTATAATAGCGGCCATGGCCACGTCCTTTCTACCCTCCACGGCCATGGCCGTGTGGTCTATCATCCTGGACGTGGTTAGATTCTTTGGATTCTTTCTTTTCCTTTGCGGTCTTATTGGCTTCAGGTAATGAGGTTGATCCAGGATGTCTCAATTCATTGTTTCTCATAAGTATTGGAGGCTTAGCTCGCAATAGACTCATCCACGGACTTGTAGTCCTGGATTCTGAGAT
>NC_027754.1:9599184-9605018 GCF_000695525.1 Brassica oleracea var. oleracea
GAATAATTAATATTGCCATGTATCAATCTTTCTCATTTGCATTATTGCCTTCTATTATACATTAACCAATTCTTTTTGACTTTAGGATAATCTTTGTATCCAATGCCCACTGTAAATAATTATCTCCAGAGAGATTTAGGACAGCAAAATCGAGGTTGATTTTCGACATCTCAAATCATAGATTATATAATTTAGCAATTCTAATGATCAAACAAAGCAATAAGCCTTAACGGCCAACAAGGAAGCCTCACGGCCAACAATGAAGCCTCACGGCCAAGACAGATAACAAGCCGCACGGCTATGGATGCAATCAGTTCGGTTTAATGCATTAAATTCATTTGTGAAATTGCAATACTAGCATAGATGATTTCTATCAGTTCATTACGCAATCAAAACCTCTCGGCCAAGTCAAAGAACAATCACACAACTATTTGATTCAATTCATTACCATTCTAGCATAAGGTTCTAAGTGTAATTGCAATCAATCAATGTGATCAGGTTAGGTATGAATGCAACAAGGCCGCACGGCCACGAGGTATGATTAAGTCTAGAAAAATTAACCTAGCATGCAGTTTCAGATTCGATATCAAAACAATCAAGACTAGTTTATAAGGAAACACTTATCAAACAGGCGGTTTCAATTAGGGTTTCAGTTTAAACAAGCAAAACAATTTCAATTCATTCAGATTCGAGTTTAAACAATCTTATCAACAGTTCTAGGTGATCAAGACAATCAATTCTCAAAACAATCAAACAATCGAAACGATTTTCAAATTAGGGTTCAGTGTTTCGATTTTGATCTTAGATCAAAGGAGATTGATTTGAGATTCAAAACCATCAAATATTTTGATTTTAATTGATCAATAGATCAATCTCGATTTAGGGTTTGGGGTATCGAACTTTAGAGCTTCGATTTACTCATTAGGGTTTGATCTATTACCCTATGGCTTTATTCATAAAGATTAGGTTTTATGGTTTCATTCTTTATCAAACAATCCAAATTCGATTCATAGGTTCTTAGATTTCGAATTACCTTTTAACCTAGATGTTTGTTGAAACCTCGGATCGAGCTGCTTCCTACCGGGTCGCGAACGGATTGAGGCTGATGTCGCGAACGAGCTGGAGCAATCAGGAACGGGATCACGTCTAAGGTCGCGAACGTCTGATCGGGAACGCCTTGATCGTCTGTAGCGAAAGAGCTGGAGCAAGTCGAGAACGCGAGCTGGATGAGCTGAGATCGGGTTGATCAGGTCGCGAACAGGTTATGGATCGGGTTGGTTTGTATCGCGATCGGGGGTTAGGTTTCTCGCCGGGAAGATTAGGGTTCAAGCCGGCTAGGGGTTTAGGGGTTGTCGCTTTGGGTATTACCTTAGGGATTTAGAGTTTCGTGCTGATAACGTGTTGTAAACTTAAGAGATTGGAATCTGTAAGTTCTCGTTATATTAATCAATCATAAGGTGCACTTATATATGGAAGTTACAAAGAGATAAAAGGAAAGACATAAATATGGAAAGTGTAGAAATACAAGGAAAAGGAAACTAGGGTTTCCCCTTCTCTAAGCCGCCTCTCTCTCTCTCTAGGTGTTCGATCGGTTTATGGATCGGAGCCGGTTATAGACATCCATCATATGGTTTATAACATTCCTCTTCTTTAAGATTTAGACAATGGCTTAACCAGCAAAGATCCAAGGTTTTTCACAGTTCCAAGTTAAAATTGAATGAGCGATTAACCTCTTTAATAACTTCAAAGTTTTGTCTTCAGCTGTTTTCACTGTGGTTGAGAGGAACTGGGTTATCTGAGATTTTTATTGGAGGGGGAGAACCGTTTATTTACATGATTCTTTGACACTGGATTGTATTACTTGCATGATTCTTGTAATAGGTTTTGAGTAGGTGGATACAAATATATATTTCTTTGCTTTTGGTTCGTCTTATCACAAATCTATATTCCCTTGTATATTATTTGAGTTGTATATTATTTGGACAAAAATCTATTATGAACCGAATGGTCAAAAAATAATCTACAACCACCTAGAAAATTCTATATAGACCAAAGGGGAGTAAAATGACAATTTTACTATTAATGAAAAAAATGACTTGAACCATTAGATCATCTATATTATTAAAAGAGAAGTACCCATTTGAAAATGTTCTTACTTCATTAATTAAACTTCCTATTTTTTTGCTTGTCTTTTTCATTGCATTTATGAAATATCCTAAAACGAATAAAACTGCCTAATTTATTACTTGTCTTTTCAGTTACATTAATGAAATATGTTTAAATGAATTTAAACTTCATATTTTATTGTTTGTCTTTTTCAGTTACCTTAATGAAATATCATTAAATAAATTTGGACATAAAGTCATTTAATCAACAAAAAAAACTAATGAGTTATCCTTACGTGCATAATTTTAATAATAGAGATTTTAAAAAACGTGCATCATGAAAATGTTACCTAAAACATACAACACTAATATATAACATGCATCAATAAAACTAGAATTTGACTCACACAATTGTACGGATATTATTTTCAGTTGATTAAATTAAAAAATATTTATTTATTCAAAAAATATTTAAGAATGGCTATGTTTTTAAAAATTATATGGTATTATTTGCTCATAACTCATTTGTCATTTGCTAAATTGTTAGAAATAAATATTTGAAAGAGAAATGAATTTTCTTTCAAACAATATTTTTGTAAATGTATTTTTTTTTTAAATAATCAATTTTTAAAAGGTTATTATCATTGAATATAATTTTTTTTGACATAATTTGAGTTTTCGTTTACATCAAAACCTATCATATTTTAGGATATTTTTAATTTAAAATGTAATTTTCGTATTTTTTAAACAAATTCTAAAAATATTTTTTTAATATTTTGTTATAAAAAAATATTGAGTTGCATTTCAAATAAAAAAGTAAAGATATTAAAAATATTCTAATTAAAATATGTAAAATTTAATATAATTTTAAGGAAATGGTCAAAATAAAAAACATTATACATAAAAAAAATCATGATTTTTGTTAACTGGGCGGATCATTATTTATATGATATCGCAAACGAAAGAATTTTTTTTTTTTTTTTTACAATTATCTAATAAACTATGTATACTCATTTTTTATATTTTTTTATATGATATCACACATTCGTAAAAAAAAATAGATAGTTTAAGATGCAAAAAAATATATTTACTTAATGAATATAATTGAATTTTACAAATACATCATTTAATAAAATAAATAATTAAAAACTGAAAATTCATACATGCGCTGGCGCGCATATCAGGATCTAGTTTTATTTATGTTTTAATCTTGGCCACGCGGTTTTATTCTCTTTCCTTCTTTTTGAGTCTCTCTCCTTCATTTTTTTCATTTCAACCACTTACAGCCACATAATTTTTCTCATCTCATTCTTTCATCCGACTAAGTACAACTAGTATAACTCATACAACTAAATATATTAAAAATTATATAATTGGTATATAAATGTTATAATTTACACATGAAATAAACAAGCAAATATTCTAATTGAATATGATGATAATCTATTTTATTTGAAGTTTTTCAAAATTTTGTTAAATTATTACTTTGCATTCTTAATTTTACATTATATACTTTATATTTCTTAAGGTTTATTAACTATATTAGCCATATTGTTGTGATAAACAAACATCAAACATATTCTTACAAAGCTATGATGTGAAAATATTGGCACAACCACTTAAACTAGATATATAAACAATTGATATAATTTTTTATTATATATTAGACGAGCATTACTGGTACAACTAGTACAACTTTGACATTTCAGAAATTGATAAAACTAATTTGGTATTACATATGAGAAAACAAAATCTCAACTGGTATGTACTCAGAAAGTTTCTCTTAATTTAATTTGAAATTTTGGGAAAAAAATTTCAACTCCATAAGTTTACATGATCTACCTTATACTTTTAAGGTTTGTTAATTTGTTTGTCCACATAATTTTTAGAAAACATACATGAAATCTATTTTTACAAATTGATGATTTCATTGTAACCGGGCAAAGACATGAAAACATAAATAAGTGGTACCACTGAAGTAACTATATTTATTATGTGGTACAACTAATATTTTTGTTTTTACTACCAAGTACAACTATGTACAAACTGGTATAACTCAAAAACTAGTACAACTATGCACAGCCGGTACAACTAGAAAACTGGTACAACTACTTGTTATTTTTTTAGTATTGTTTTAAATGTGCATCACATTTTAAATGTGTATCATGTTTTAAACATTTAGGTTGCAACAATAATGTCGAGTAGTTGTACTAGTTGTACCATTCTTATTTATTATTGTGTAGTTGCATTAGTTATGCCAAAATATATCTAAATTTTTGGGTTGACTTAATTTATGGGGCTTACTAGTGGGCTGAGATGGAGAAGCCGTTGTTAGTTCCGAGAAAAGATCGCGTTGAGGGTCCGGTGGAGATGCGGTTTCTCTCTCGCAATTCTCAGCCCGCTTGTTTGGATTTGCTGAAAACCCACCGTGAACACCACCATCGACCTTCCTCTTCTTCGCCACGACTTCACTCTTCCTTGTCGCATCTCTCTTCTTTTTCACAGCATCTTTCTTCTCGCTGCAGCATCTCTCTTCTTCACAATAGAGGTCTTTTTTCTTCATCGACGGTGGTCACTCTTACTCATTGCCGACGCTCGCTCCTTCTTTTTCCAGTGACTTGTGTTTTTTGGAACCATGTTTGAATACCTTTCTAGCTCCACATATACCTTTTTGGCCTTAGAGAACAAAAAGATGAAAATGATTTTTTTTCCGAAAATAATACAACTAGTATAACTAGTACAACTTTTAAATAAATCATTATCCAAATCAGATATTATTAAAAATATATTATTCATGTATTTGATACATGTAGACGGGGAAAAAATAGACCAACATGTCTTATTGGTTCTACATCATCTTTTTTTCTAGAATTTTTATACGCTGAAAACAAAATATAAAGATCACCATATCTATATATATAAAGTTGACTTTTTTCTTTCTTATGAGATGTGGAAGGGGGGTTTGTTGACATGTGTCCTCATGTTTTTTTTTTGTATTTAAATTCTTCTTCTTTTAAGTTATTGCAATTTTCTCCATCAATTTCTAATTGTGTATTATCTAATCCTTCTCACACTTATTGGTCTCTAAAATTCAAGAAATAAATGAAATAATATAAATATATTTTAAATATTTAATTTAATCACACCTAAAAATAGCAAGACTTTTCATCATTTTATTATTTTTACTAATTTTTATTATTTCATTTACAAATTATATTTATTTCACTATTAGTATCATAAGATAATCAAATTAAAAATAAGAAACTAGACAACCAACACATAAACTAAGAAAGCGGGCCATAGGGAGAATAATAATCGAAAGGCCAAAGCCACCAAAAAGCAGAAAAATATATGCCTAAAACACCGGAATCACAACCAGTAGCTAAAAAGTAAGAAACACCTCACAGACTAAACAAGAACATACAAGACGACATGCAACTGACAAACCACAAAGCTATGGATAGAAGGGACCAAAGCTCTAAGAGACTAACTCCGCACACCTATACCAAGAAAAACATGGAAAGAAAAGAAACAACTTGAGAGAGGGAGAATGGAAGACAACCACCAAAAAATCAGAGACTAAACTTGAGACCAGAAATAACCTTCCAAGCCCACATAGCATACACGAATGAAAACATTATCCAAATCTCGAGTGGCAAACATGGTGAAAGGGAGAGCCACCAGAGATGCGATGAAAGCTGCAAAGAGATGCAAGAATAGAGAGGGAAA
>NC_027754.1:9605177-9605358 GCF_000695525.1 Brassica oleracea var. oleracea
GCTCAACCAAGGAGATGCAGTTCCTAACATCAGCTGAAATCTAAGGAAGAAGAGGAGCAATCAATATTGACTGGATATTGACTGGAACAGCCTACAATGCCGTGGGAAGCAACCGAACAACTGAAAACTCATAAACCCGATCTGCAACAAATACCATATAATCTCATAGGTGAAGAAGGCA
>NC_027754.1:9605681-9621375 GCF_000695525.1 Brassica oleracea var. oleracea
ACTAAAAACATCAAATAATGATCTTAACAAGTCCTAAAACAAGCTACAACTACAATGATAGACCTTAAAACACAATGATAGTCAAAGACACAACACAAGCTACAACACACTATATCAATTGTAAAGTTGTACTAGTTATACCATTTTTCTTGTATCAGTTATATTGGTCATACTAAATATATTTATACTTATACTTTTTTAGTTGTACTAGTTGTACTAATTTGATTTGTACTAGTTGTACCAGTTGGAGTTGTACTAGTTGTATAAGTTATGCTTTGCGTTCTTCTTTATTTTGAATCTCGTTTGTAAAAGATGAAATTTGATTCTAAATAAGATATAATTGATTAAATATGACTATGGATTGATCAATTTGGGTAAAGAAAGAGAAAATTGGTAGATGATTGAATTTTTTTTTTTATTTTGTTTTAAGGTGAAAGAACATTAATGGAGAAGAAAAGAGGAAGATGAAGAAGATTATGGTTAAAGTTGGGTCGGGTTTGGGTCTGGATCCGGATCTAAATCTAGGTAGGATAATATGGCATAGGTTAACAAATATGTTTAAGTTTTTAGGTCTCATGGTCTTTTCTCTCTAATTTCCATTTATTTTTAATTCATTTTTAAAATAAAAAACAAGAGGTCCATATTAGATTTTTTTTTACCCCTTGTGGTCTATTCTAGCATTTGATCCATATTATTTCAGGATCTTTTTAATTTTTTTTTTTTAAATGGTACGACTGATCTATTACTCAAGCTTGAGGTGGTCTGGGGAACCAGACCGAAATAGAACAACCAATGTAGTACAAGTTCCTATAAAAGGATCTTGCTATCTTAGCTAATGAATCATAAGATACATTTTCAGTTCGATGAATAAAAACAATTGAGAATTCTGGGAATCAGCTCTTCAGCTTCTGCAGTTCATCTAGTTCAGTGGAGAAGTTGGGTCTGGGTCATGCTCCTGGGTCTTGAATCATTGAGACGAGATCCTTACAATTGGTGCCAAAAGCCTGACACGTCGATAGTTGAAGCATGCATTCCATCGCCCATAAAAGGGCCTCAAGCTCCGAATGAAGTGGTGAGATTCTTCGTCGTTGGTTTCTTGCTCCCAATAGTTGAGTTTTTCCGCTTGAGGTTTTCCATGTCCATTCATAACCACTAAAGAATGCATCATGTGTCCATGAGCCATCTATTAGACATCTCTCTGAATTTGTTATCTGCTCCAGAATTATTCTAACTGTTTGTTCTTCTTGTTTGTTGTTTGCTTCGAACCAAGCATGACATTCTGATTCAGCATGTCGGACAGTTGATGATCTTTTAAAAAGTTATAACTTCAATTTTGTATTAATTACAATATGTACTTGCTGAGGTGTCAATGATTAACATTTTTTTATTGCTTACATGGCAGCTTTACAATGATTTTAGACAAATGTTAGACTAACTTGCTTTTCCCTAGAAAAATTTATTAACATTACATTAAACAATTCGTGTATTTACATTGTTATAAAATGTATCATATTCAACAAGACTTGCATTAACCAGTCTGGTCGTATGGCCATTACGAAATTAGTTCAAAGCTTCGTTACCATCACAAATCGTATTGTGATCGTTTATTAACCACTAAAGCTAATTCAAAGCTTCGTCACCCACACAAAATAATAATGAAATGTTATCATCTTTTCACAAACACATCGTTAAAATCAAGGATGGCAATCTATAACACATGATATGCAGTAATTTGATGCTCATAAGAACGTCAGTTGGCAGGAAAAAAATCTATAATGGCAAGAAAACAATATGGTCGTTGGCAGTGCCGGTCCGGACTTGTCGGCCGTCTAAAGCGGACCAAAAAAATGTTGCCCCTTTATTATAACTACATTTATTATACTTTTATGTATATGATTAAAATAATGCTAGATAGTGTTAAAATTAGAGATATTTTCAAAAAAAAACATTAGAACATTAAAACATTATTTTTAATTTATATTATCTGTTTTTTCCTTATTTTTGAATAAAAAATTTCAAGTCTGTTTTTTATTATTTGGTTAATTTTAAATATTATTTTAGCAGCATTTTTTACAAATTCAAAAAGAACAAAAATATAATTTATAGATAAATAAAACATATAATAAAGTATGCTAACATCAACTTCATAAATTTTATTGTTTTCACATAATAATAAAACCCTATGATGTTAAGATTTTTTTTAAAAAAATTCAAAAGTTTCTAACAAAATTACAAACACTTGCAAAAAAATAAAAAATAAAGAAAAGACCTATTTGAGATTCCCATTGAGATATTTCAAATTCAATCACAATGGAAGAGTGAAACATGAGCAACTGATATTTTAAGTTAATATTATCTTTTATGATTTTTTTTAATTACAAATCTAGTCTAATAATTAACAAAACAGAAAAAAAGCAGAGAAGAATAATTGTTGAAAAAAAAGATATAATTAAGTTGTGTTGATTAAATTATTTATCTAATAACATATGGGTCTTTGGAACATGTAACCAAATATTTCATGTCATTGAATAAAGAAATCTTTTGTAGTTCTCTTCAGAGAAGGAAAATGCTCTCACTATAAAAAAGTATAGAAGTTTAGAAATGTTACAGATCGAACCTGTGAGGTGAAGGACATAGGGAGAACTCTACAACCACTAGACTAGAAACAACGTTTACAATTTTAGCGCTCACAATCTATCTATTATTTGTGGCGCCCTAAACCCTAGCTTTATGGGCTTCAGCCCAGGGCCGGCCCTCGTTGGTGAAGTAAATAAAATAGTATGTTCATTCCTATGTTTGTTTCACATGGTCCAGAACTGTGTTTCACTGTTCGTGTGATCACAATAATTAAATTGCAGTCTCTGGTTAAAAATTGCCTAACTGGTTCAGATCAAAAAGGCTAAACCGAATCTGTAGTTAAGTTTATATGTTGACCGGTTTTCAAGACATTAACTGTTTATGGAAAGGAAACCAATCGTGAAAGATGAGTTTTTTTTTCTAATCGCTTTTTATGTCTTTATGGACAAGACTAGGTGTTAATTAAAATTAGCATAACAAATAGTAAGTGACAGAAACTAATCGTAACTTATGTCTTTGTGGCCAAGGCTATGTGTTAATTAATATTATCATTACTCCACAGTAACTAATGGAAACTAAATCATAGAAAATATAAAAGTGTTGTATCAATTTTCCCTTATTGCTTCATGACTTGATTGATATATGGTTGGTGAATATATCGTTATAGAAACAATCTCATTTAAATATATATATAGTAGTTATTGTGGGAGGGTAAGATCTAGCAATTGTCAAATCTTTTGCTTCTATCGGATCTACATATCTTTAGAGCTATAACACAAACATATTGAGAGTACTTTCAGTATCAGTAATATATTTTGCAATCGGTTTGCCAAGCATTCCCCTTTTATAAAAAATAAAATCGTTTTTGTATTCTTAAAGTTTATTTTTTTACCAATACGAAAAATTAAAAATAGATTTAATCCCGCATAAGGTTACTATAGTATTTAAGATATAGTCTTCTATATTTTTTTGTATATTTTTTATATATTATATTTGAGAATATTTTCAAGTTGTTATGTTGAGTATAATGTTTAGGTGTCAACACCATGCACGGTTCTTTTCATAGCACACTAGGGCCGGACCGCGCTACGCGCGGAATTTGACGTATGTGTGATGTATGTAACTATATAATTATATATTTTGTTTGCGTGTGTTTTATGTAAGCTTTTGTAAAAACAGTGTGTAATAGCGTTTATGGTTTTACATAATGTTAGCGTGTGTAGAAATTATGTATGTTAAGATTAATTATGTTTGATTTAGTTGTTTGTAAGTATATTAATAGATTGCAGCGTATAACATATTACATTGGCTGGATGAGGTGCAGGTGATCGTTGTTCTTGTTGTATGTTTTTTGATAATTATGAATCTATGATTGGTTGGTTAGTTGTGGGTTGCTCTTATTTGAACTCTCAAGAGTGGGAATTTGATTCTGATGATTATAATGTATAAGTTTGGTTTGGGCATTATATGATTGCATTTTGTTACAGTTCATGTTTGATATAGAATAGTTGATTAAAATTTTGATAGTCTAAATCTATTTTCTTTATTTTTTATTATAAATGAACACTTACATGTATATTTAGTAATTTTTATTTCAAATATTCCAACTGTTTTAAGGTTGTTGCATAGCTGTAAAGAAAATACCTTGGATGTAATCTACGACTTTTGAAACGCGGTTTTGTTTGTTTTTTTATTGTGTAAATAGTTTTGTTTTTTTCTATTTATTTATTTATTTTTAACAGTTTTAATTTATTTTTATATTTGTTTTTGATAAATGAATTATGATATTGTTAAAAAAATTCAATGTAGTTATTTTTATATTTTAAATAATTTTTTAGTTTATGGAACTAAAAGATATTCAACTAACAATAAAGATGATGAAGACATATACAAATTGTTTTTTTTTTGCATGTTGTTGAACACCGCAATTATTTTTTTAATTGTCTCGAGCTCTCTTGAACGCTGGTTTGGAGCAAAGCATTAAGCTTAATGTCTTCTTCAAAGATATCTCTCCATCTAGTTCTGTTTCCGATCTATACTTTTGTTTAGGACTACAATTCAACCACTCCACCATTACAACAATTTTTCTTAACCGATGATTCAGCTTCAACTTTGGGCTTGACCTAAAATGTGATAATGATAAACCTTTAAACCAATAGGAAACTCATAACATGGAGAGAGAACACAAACTTCTTGTAATAAATTTCAACATAATAACTCTTGCGAAAATATACAACAGAGGTGACTGATTATATAAGGATGGTCACAATATCCTGATTTATTTATTAACGGTGTGATTTTTTTTTTGCCGCTTCGTACTGTAAGAGAGATCAAAATGGGAGAGTGTTCCTTCTGTAGAAACGTTGTAACTCCCTGTTTCTTGTTTGTGGGTTGTCATGAACACAATGAACATATCTGCAAAAGAAATGTAAAAAAGATAACACAGCTTGGTCAAATAATGTATTCCATTAAAATTAACTTAAATAAATAGCCAAACAGAGAAGAGAAGCAAAGAGCTAACCTCATTGAGCGAGTGACAAAGAGCTTCCTCTCCCAAAGATGAATAGATAGTAACACAGTGACTTTGCGCCTGAAGCAACCCTGTAACGTTATGAACCACTCTTCTCTCGTATCCGCAAAAATGGCGACACGTTCCTCAGACTTGTGTCCAATCTAAACCAAACCAGAAGCAAAACTACACACAGCTTCAAGCGTCTGCCCGAACGTCTTCTACTCATAATCACCCAAATGAAGTTTCTCAAACACTTTCCCGTCCTCGCTAGTCTCAATCTCTCTAGCGATCAGCCTCCTGATATCGAGGAAAAACATGTCGCTGTGGTTCTTGCATGAGATCTCGAAGAGCTCTGGGAGAGTGGAGATGTCTTCCCAGTGAGAGCTATTTCATCTGTACCATTTTCTCTAATTGTAGAATATTGATTAATTAGCCTATTGTCATGATGATGTGTAGTTGACGGAATAATGATCCTTTTGTTGTTCTATATAACATTGTTCATACTAAACCTCCCCTCTTGTAAAAAAATAAGCATGTGAATCAACTCCGTATGGTAGACACATATGTAAAAGCATGTGAATGAAACACCAAGTACAGAGTTGAATTTTAGAGCTGATTGTTTGCAGTCTCTTGTAGTAACTTTACTTTTCCAAGTCTTTCTTCGGTGTCTGTATTTCCTGCACCGGGAAAATGTGAACACATGTCGTATTGCTGAGTTCGACTGCTAGTTCTGTGCTGATAGTTGTCTGACAGTATTTTACATTTGTATAGATGATAAAGCACCCAGTGCTAACAGAAGAAGATGACTGGTGGTTGCTACCTTTAAAAATATTTTACAATTTTTCTACTTCAGACCAGAGCACACAGACAATGTTGTACTTTAAATAACACGTTTATGAAAAGTACTTGTGTCTCAGAATTAGATTGAAGCATGTGAGAATGGAGGAGTGGAGAAACCAAAACGTATGCCATGGACGCGATTCCATTTTTCCTACGTCTTCATCACCACTCCTTGGCCTTCACTCTCATTTGTCCCACCAATCATTACCACCGCTCCGCCTGCTAAACTTCTGGCATAAACTGAGCTTCCCGTCATCAAAAGTTGTATAATTTCAAACTCGAGTTCCCATTTTTCTTATCGTCTTCAGTCACCCATTGTCGCTTGCTCTGTAACTTTCTGTTTATGAAAAACCATAACCTAGAGGAGCCTCTAATGCTATGTTGCACCGGGACGGATACGGGGACAGATACGGGAACGAAAAATGGCTAAACTTAAAATTCATGGATACGGGGACGGCATGGAAACGTCTATAATATATACTAGATTTTGATCGCGCGCCCGCGCGGATGTTATTTTCCGATAATTATGTTCGTTTCATTTGTACTACTTTAGTTTATTGTTGAGACTATATATTTCGTTATTGTATTGTGTTATATATTTTTGTTCTTAGATGTGTGTTGGATCAGTCATGTAATTATATATCTTTTTAAAAATGTAACTATGTATTAATATATCCTCAAATGACCATTATGTAAGTTTTTCTGCTAAATCTAGTCCACAAAAAAAGAAATGATTGAAAAAAGTTTTATTAAAAGGTATATTTATTCTTATATCCATAAGGTTATATAATCATAAACTTTGGGTTTAAAGTTAATGGGAGGAGTTTTCGGGGTGAGGTTTAATATTTTAAAGAGTAGAAAATAAATATTGAAAGTTTTAAAAAATATTTAAAAGCATTTTAATTTTTAAATTTATTATTTAAAAATAGAAAACGATGAGTAGAAAAGTCTTTTGTGTTTTTAGTAAAACATATTTTGGTAATTTTCTTCTTTAATATTCCTTTTTATGATAAAAACTAAAAATGGTTGTTTAAAAGATTTGGACATTTAAAAATTGTATCTATGTATTGTATATTGTATCTATGCAGATATTTTTGACCACATAAAAAACTCATATATTAATTTGTACAGAAAGTAAGTACAGTTTATTTTTTAAAATGATAGTTAATTTGATAATTAATAACATTGGGTTGACAAGAAAAAAAAATAATAACATTGGCAACCGCAAATTACAAGTAATTTCATATTTATTAAAATTGGGCTATACTATATTATTTCATCATTAATTATCTAATAAAACTTAACATTATGGTCCAAAACAATTGTTAACAAAAGCCCCTTTTATAACGATTTTTATTCTGGGAAAAGCAAACCAAAGACGTAACTACTTTATTGCCCACATCTCTGTCTTATCTCTTCTTCGATGTTCATTACAATAAATCGCAAGAAGGAGAAGATTGAAGAATCAGATCCACGCTGAGAGCAACGATTTTATGTTTGTCAACTCCATTCACTCTATTTGTTAGTCAGTCAAGCAAATGAAAAAAAGGTTAGACTTCTATATTTTTGTTTAACAAACTCAGATTAAGCGATTAGTTCTTTTTTTGTGTTCAACTCAATCGTTTTTTTTTTAAATTCCGACAGAAATCTCGTTCCCACTAGTAGATCTGCCATTAACCTCTCTCTTCCGAGACATGCAATCGAAATCCTAATCTTGTCTTCGAAGGGTAAAGTTGAACCATTCACCTCTTATCTTTCTCATCCTAACAACAAAAAAATTTCTTTTTCTTCCCAGAACTTAGTTTCATGATTTTGTTACCTTTCAGATAAATCTTCCTTTTTCAAGAAACCAAGATCTCGATAAGAAAAAAAGTCAATGATCGAGTGATTTTGCCTGGGTTATCTTGATGCTGTAATGGAAAATGCAAAGTTAAGTTTTAAATATTATATGTTTCAGAGCTTAGTTATGTTGTCTTTATGCGATTATTTCAGTTTTGCTAATGGTTTGAATATATGTGTTTCAGACAATTGATATAACAAAAGGGGACTGCAAGAAGAAACCGACAACATGTTATTCATCTTCAGACTATTTTCATGTGGCTCAGGTAAAGTTAGCCTTTTATTCCGGAAGAATTCGAGTTTTAAAAATTTCTTTTTGACCCTTAATCAATTCTTAAAATTTTATTTTTGACCCTTGATCTTCGATTAATAATAGATAGGATATAAAACTTGAACAAAAGAACTAATGTATTTTAATAATTAGACATTCAATATACTAAATTATCAAGCTTTTAGGATTTTTGTACATTGAGTACAATAGATAACTTTTTTGTCAGAAAGATTGTGAAGATGTGTTTTGGCTGGATCTATTTCATCTCATGTGTTATGAAAATATATTGATTGTCGAGTGTTATATGGTTGGTTTATATATATATTGAATTACATATAAGATGTTATAAACAGAAAGGTGTAATGTATAAGTCACATAATTGGGCCGTAGATGAAAACATTTTTAAAAATACTAAAGACTAAGCCCAATTATAATGTTAAAACTGATTAGTCCGTGAAACAAATTAACAAACAAACCTAACCAATTTTTTTTCTTGACTTCACTTCCTTTCTGTCGGTGAATCAAAGAAAAGACTGTTCATCTTTTTTTGTTCATCTCTTTGCCAGCGTCATGCCTTAGCCCAGAGATCAAATCCCTGGAGCGATTTTTGTGAGGAAAACGAAGATTCAATCATTAATTTTCTGTGTCTCAGCTAACCTTCTAATGCACGAGTGATTCAAAGGTTAGACTCTACATATATTTCCCTTTCGGTTATGAGATTTGGTTTCTAAGATGTATTTATTTTTTGTCTGTTTCATATTTATATATACTAACTATGAGAGATCGGTGTAGATTGGAGACTAATTGATAGCTTTAAACTTGCGACCAGCAATGAAAGCAGAGGATAATGAATAAGTGAGGATGAATGGAATCGCGTGATGATGCAAGTGAATCAGAATTGAGGATCTGTCAGGCAAGTATTTACTTATAAAAAGATTAACGATACTCTTCTGCTTAAATAGGATAGGTTTACAAAATTAATAAATTTTTGCAAATTAAATAACCTTGCAGAGATCAAAGGAGGAGAGGATGAATATTTCCATTACGCAAATGATACAAAGAGATAAAGTTCCCAAATGTTATTATGGTATGTACGCATAGGAGGTAAGAAATATGGTGTCATGTATTATCCTTCTTTGTCAATTCATTGTGTATGGTGTTCTGTATAAGGTTTGGGAATAATTTATGGTTTATTTGATTTGCATGATTTCAAGAGTTTTGGGGAAGAAAGAACAGACTCCCGATTTAAAATTTAGACAACACCTTTGTCGACCAGACTCTGCATTTCAAAACACGGTTAGTAAATTCCACTTTTGATGTTAGCTATTAGGTGAATGAATTATGGCATGGCTTTTTCATTAGATGAAAGCAACTTAGCAGCATCTAGGATATCAGACAAGTTATTCTGTTGGTTTCACTGATTGTTGGTAGTTTTTAAGTTGATTGATTGAAGAATATATTTGTTATTGTGAATGATTGTGTAAGAAATTGTAGAAAAAAAAATTAACACTGAAGTGTTTGAAAATAGCAGAATAAATAGACTATGTCTTGTCTAAAACTCTAGGTAATGCAGATCTCATAAGAAGAACCTACCAGCATCTAGGATATAGGATGACAGCAACGCCAAATCTCTTCCTGAACCATCACATAAAACCAATTACGCAGAAGTCTGAAACCTTCATTCAATAACAGAATCAATTTTTAATTTCTGTCACATAAAAAACGTGTATACTGTTAAGTCTATCATTCAGAATAGTACCTTATCACTCATGCTCTTCAAGATTGTTAAAAATCTCAAAACTACATTCATAGTTTTTTTTAGGTTTACCATCTTTGTCTACAATCAGAACTTTCAATCCTTTCTTAAAAGTGACCCTAGACACAGCCACATATAGTTGTCCATGTGAAAACACAGGCCTTGGTAGAAAGAGACCAACTTCAGATAGTGATTGCCCTTGGCTTTTGTTAATTGTTATTGCAAAAGCAACAGCCAAAGGCAATTGCCTCCTGTGCATCTTAAAAGGCAATCTTGTGTCTGATGGTGTGATTAACAACCTAAGAATATATACAATACTCCCAACCTTTTCTCCAGTAATAATCCTAGCTTGAACCATAAAATCCATCAGTTGAGTGATCTGTACTCTTGTTCCATTCATTAACCCAGCAGTAGGATTGATGTTTCTTAGAACCATAACAGGACAACCAATCTTGAGTCTAAGGCTATGGTTTGGCAAACTAGCCACCTTTATTTTGTTGAGAAAGTCAGGTCCAAGTGCTTCATCATTCATTGAACATTTATCAATTGGATCAATACTGTTTGCACTTGTATAAATCTTTTCTTCACCTAAAAACACACCAAAACATTTCGTTAGTACAATAATTAATCATCTAAGAGATTTAAATCAATGATTAAATATATAAAATTACCCTCAAGCTGATCCAACATATACTCATTAATTGTATTGACATCCTCATTAGTAGGACACAAAATAGCTCTTTCTTGGAAGAATTTTGGCTCCTTGTTCTCTTGTAAAGACACGAAATCACCATACACTGCTTTGCTGATAGCTTCTATTGGATCTTCAAAATTAGTAATCAAAAACTCAGAAGGAATTTCGATCTCAGCCTCACCATCGTTAGGCTCTGCAAGTTTACCTTCCCCAACATTTAATATCCATTCTGAGAAGTCCTTAAGATCTTTTGCCTCTTCAGCTGTTAAACAGCCTGAAAACAACCTCATGTTCTTCGTGAGTTTCAAAACTTTACAGTGCTCCCAAAGATACGAAGAATTCAATGCTGCCAATACAATCTCTGCTCTTCCAGCTCCATTAATCACAGGTAGAACCTGCCTAAAATCGCCTCCAAAAACAACAACTTTTCCACCAAAGGGTTTGTTCCTGTGCTTCCCCACAATATCAGATAAGCTTCTATCCAAAGCTTCAAAACAATGCTTGTTCATCATGGGTGCTTCATCCCATATAATGAGTGATGCTGCTTTTACTAAATTAGCTTGATCTGTTCCATGAGCCATAGTACATGTTGAGAACTCATCAGGACTAAGATGTATATCGAACTTGAATGAGCAGTTCTACCCCCTTGTAACAACAAAGATGCAATTCCACTTGATGCAACATTAAGAACAATATCGCCTCTAGATCTAATAGCTGCTGATAGTAATTTCCAAAGGAAAGTTTTACCAGTGCCACCAAACCCATAGACAAAAAAAGTCCCTCCTCTTCCTTCTGTGACAGTATCAATAATCTCATCAAATATTTTCCTTTGCTCATTGGTCATCTTTGGAGAATCCCTTTCAAGAGTTTCTAACCATGCTTCACGAGGATAACTGCACTCATCTAATATAAGGACATTTGAATCATTTTCACTTGATTCTGAGACCTGCGGCATCTTGGTAAGTCTCTAGTGAATCTCCATTCCTCCTCAAAAGTTTTTCAATCTCTTGTAAAGCATACTTCTTTTTCTCTTCATCACTTAACACAAGTCCTACAAAAACAAACAAAAGGTTAAGAATAGACACCTCACGTACATAAACATGACATGAGTACAAATGATATCTCACGTAAGAGACTATATATGTATCAAAAAGATTGATTCTATAATAGTATATTGAGTTAAGACAAACCTGGTCTATTGAAATATCTTCTGCGGTTATGCTCAATATCTTCAGACAAACACTCCCAAGTATGTTCCCATACATTCTCCGGCGCTTCTAAGCTGTCATTAAGAAGCATCATAGAAAACACCTGACGTAGATCACTTGCTAAGCTATCATAACTTCTCCGCAACAGGTCATCAATATACTCGTGATCATCATCTAACAACCCACGAGCAGAACATGCTTTTTTGTAGCCATCATGAACAACGCCTTCAAATGTTTTTATGTCAAAGTAACTGGTAGGACATTTCACAATGTTCAACAACACGCGAAGATAATAAGCATCTTCTTGTTTACGGGGAGCATAATTAATCCTACCAATACTGAATCCCTTTTTTCTTCTTTTGAATTTCTTCTTACTTTTTTCGAAAGTAAAAAAATTGGGAATCTGAGCATATGTGATGGTTTTTGCAAGTGAATCAACTTTGCAAAACTCAAACCATGCCAAGAACATTGTATTCTCAATGAGCTTACGACTCACCACCGCTTCCATCTTATCTTTACCTCTGAAAATAACATGTTATTTTCCAGGTAGATGGAAAGTAAGCTTCTCAACTGATGTAGATCGATAGTGAATTGAGAACATAAAGGTTCGCCATGGAACCTCACATGAAGAAACATATCTACAATAAAACAACCAGAAAGTAAATAAAATTGCAAATACTTCACGTATATATGTGTGCGATTTGTTTTTCAAATAATGAAAAAACAGTTTACTTTTTATTACCTACAATCGAAGAAATCTTTGAACTCATTAATTTTCTTCTTCTCCACACTTCCCTCAACGTTTTCCAGCTGTTTTACAACCACATGTTCAGGAGGTTCCACGGCCACAGTCACACGATCTTGTCCTTTATTAATATACTTAAATAAGTATTTAATTGACCCAGCTTGGTTGCACCATTCGACATTAATGTGAGCTCTGTAGCGAAGAGATAGATTCGACATTAATGTGAGCTCTGTAGCGAAGAGATAGTTTCTTGTTGTATGGAATAACCCACTGATTATCACATCTCATCCCATTCTTCTCAACATAACATTCTAATTGCTCGCGCCTTCTATAAACTGGAAACCCATCTTTACTAATTGTAGTAGACGAAGAATATGGTTTAGGATATAATTTCGAGCACAATCCATTCTCCATACATGGAGAATTCATATTTGCAGCTCCACATGGTTCATGCATCATCATATCTTTAACCACATCGTAAAGTTCAGGCTCTGAGGATTTATTAGGAACTTCCGCGCAAATTATCTTGTCTATGTCGTCTGTTGTGGGAAACTTGTTACTGGGATGCATGAATAAAATAATATGCGCATGAGGTAGACCACGTTTCTGAAACTCTATTGTATACATTGCTGAAAACCAAAAAAAACAAAAAAATTAGTATGAATCATCTATCTTAATAAGTGAAAAACATATTCATATAAAAAATCAGATTTTGTAACAACTCACATGAAACAGTCTTGCCCAGAAGACTCTTTTTGGTTAAATCATCCATCAGTGACTCGAGCTTCATCTTAAATATTCTACAAAGAATCTCTGGTCTATCGTTTGCGCTCAGTTTTCCATCTTTAATATATCTGGTGATCTCTGGCCACCTAGGATTACAAGTAAAAGTGATGAAAAGATTTGGAAATCCAAAATGCTTACAAATGGCCATAGCATCCAAATAATTATTCTTCATGTATCTAGGACCACCAGTGAAAGAAGTAGGCAACACAAATTCTGTTCCTTGTTCGTGCATATCGATCTTACCAACAGTCTCTGGTTCTTTGATAGAGTTAAAACTATCAAAACGCAAAGTAGACTGATTGAACTTCAGATAGCGCAAACCATTAGACTCTATAGTGGTAAGCATAAACCAAAAATTGCTAAAATAGACGCCTAGAATGTAGGAGATGTCGTGACTCATTCTTACGTTCGAACAGACGAAATGCATAGAACTGCCTCATACTAATTGTAGCTTTCTTCTGCTTTTTCGTAGCTTCAGTAACACCTTTCTTAATTCCAAGTCTGAATTCATCTTCTCCATAAGGGAACAATAGAGGATAATGTAGTGCTAGATAAGCAGCATGTATTTCATTAAGCCTCATAAGTTTTCCTAAATGTTGCTGAAGCACTATATCCCTTTTATCCATATCAAGATTAAAATCTCCAGGAATTAATGCAGCAACCTCAGAAGCTGTGGGTGTGTTGTAAGTCCTCCCGTCTTTGAGTCGATCACTAATAATCCTCATATGAAATGCATCTTCTGGATTAGTATCAAATCGATCTTTTGCTGATCTAAATTGTTGAACATACGGATTCACATCATCTAACGTCTTCATCAAAGCCTGGATGATTTCTTTCTTCAAAGTATCTTTTTCTTTTACTTTCCCACTCGTGCTACCATTGCTGTCAAATTCACAAACAGATCAGTAATAAATGTTAGACAGTGTTACCTTTAATCACGAGATTTGGGTCCATATTAAACATGTACAAACTATTTGCTTAATGACTTAGGACGCAGTTGACATAAATTCAAAAGATACTTTGTAAACTTCTCGTTACCTAAGACAGTTGGCCCTGTTTTCCACCTCATTTCTGTGTCCGTCCAAATTTGGCATTAGTACCATCTTTTGGTCTCAAACTTCCTGCTAGATGGTAGTTTTCTCCATGCAACTGAAACATATCTGGACCTAATCCTTTCCTCACTGATCTCTCAACTTTGCCACCAAGAGAAGTAAATGAGAAAACCATATATTGTAAGGTTTCAAATTTTTTTGAAAATGTTTGCTTAGTTTATCATCTCCTTCCAGCAATCTTTTCAGCACATCTGGAAGATCCTTTAATAGTGGCAATTTTACTTGACCTTGCATACAGCACAGAGTAAAAGTAGGAGTTCGTGCATTCCTGCGTTTGTTAATCCGTTCTCCGTACCACATAATAGCGCCACAGTGGATACATGAGTATGTTGGATAAGCCTCGTCAATATACACTGTCAATGTTAACAAATTTAATCAATTTACTTTAAAAAAATAGTTGAAATAAATTTTGGTAACGAAATGATTTGGTGGTTAAGCAAGATATTTTCAAAAAGATGATCACTAGACAATGTTGACTTACATTGGTGGGGAAGCAAGATATTTTCAAAAAGGTTATATACGATATTTTGTTATGATTTATATCTTGATATTTATAAAACACTCTAAATTATATGACTCACATCCAATAAAGACGATCACATAGACAATATTGACTTACATTGGTGCTAAATAGGTGATGTTTAGTTTATACTATGAACTAAACAATCTGCCTGCTATAAATATTTTAAGATGAGCATCGTAAATGGAATGTGGGTAGGAAGAATATAGCTGAAGGTTTAGGAGTTATTATACTATCCTAGCGAGAATGTTACATGTTAAGTTGCTGGTTAGGTAATTTTCTATTACATGAATTCTACATCCCAATAGTTGTAGGTTAACTTGTAGTCATGATTAATGGAGAACTCAACTTTATTGATTAAAAATAGGATTTAAAGGAAAAGTAATGAAAAACAAAGGGAAATTCATAAACAAACTGAAAATTCCAGAACCAACTTGAAACAAAACCAAAACAACAAACTAAATTAATCTTCCTTTTTCTTCTCAATTTTTATGTTAACACAAAACTTCTTGCACTACAAGAAAACATAACCTTAACGAGAGCGGTTTTCCTCGTTATTTCGTCGTAAAAGAGGCTATACGACGAAATAGTGAGGAAGCGCGTTTGCTCGTTACTCGTCCGTCGTAACACATATTTCCTCGCTAATTCGTCGTAACTTAGCGAGGAATATATTTCGTCGTAAAGACGAAGTAGGGCGATTCGTCGTAAAGACCACGTCAATATTCCACGCAAGGACGTCGCTACAATTCCTCGTAAATACCTCGAAATGAGTTCCTCGTAACCTACACGTAAATACCTTGAAAGAGTTTCCTCGCAAAATACACGTAACAACCA
>NC_027754.1:9627031-9628545 GCF_000695525.1 Brassica oleracea var. oleracea
ACAAGGACAGAACATCTTACCACTTTCTTGGGCGAGCGGTGTTGAATCTGCTTGATGCATAAATGTCTCCAGACCCGCAAGGTATTCTTTCGTCACTCTCCCGTTAGCATCTCTATGCATATACATCCACTTCCGCAACTCGTAAATATTCCCGGAGCCAGCCATTTTTTTTTCTTTCACGTTTTTTGTTGTTGGTGTGTTTAAAATGATGTTCAAACATCCATATTTATAGGAAAAATCGAATCTGGTAGTTGTAATTTTCCTATGAATTTACGACGAAAATTAATTAGGTGGGCAAAAAAAACGTGTAACACCTATAAAGTTGGTGGATTCAAAAATTTCCTCGCTAAATACACGTAAACTATTTCCTCGTAAATACCACGCAAAGTTTACGTCGTATTTACGAGGAAATAGTTTTTCCTCGTAAAATACTCGTAAAGTTACATCCACTTTACGACGAAACAGTTTTGTCGTTACGTTACGAGGAAATAACGATGACTTTAGTTTTTCACGTAAATTCCTCGTAAACTCGACGCAAATTTACGAGGATTGTTTTTCCTCGTTAAATTTCGTCGTTAAGCATGTGTTTTCTTTTAGTGTTGGATGTAGAATTCATGTCATTAAGATCAGCATCTCCTTCCTTATGTTTAGATCCAGATGTTGGTAGATCTTCAGATGAACTCTCATTGTTATGATCAATCGAAGGAACCTAATGACGGATCAAACGTTTAGGTCCAAACTTTGTTACCATATATTAAAGATATTATATGGTAACAAACTTATGTACCTCACAGGTAGTCAGACTGGAGTTGGTGACAATGGAACATTTTGTGATGGAAATCTTGAATTTATGGCCCGAAAGTCTGTACATCCCAGTAACCGGGTAAACGGAGAAATTTTCGAGGAACCTCCATTGACCGACTTGCAAATTCTTAACACGAACAAGGAAGATCTTCTTACAGGTACAATATATCTTGGATCCCTACAATAACAAATAGTCATACGTTGGTTTAGTCGTTGGAAACTGAAAGTTATAGAAAACAGATAGATTAAAAAGAAAGGCATACCATCTTATCTTCGAGTATGAATTCGAAAGTGTCTTCTCCAGAATAGTTTGAGTGTTGTGTCCACGAACGAAGAATTTTTATTTCAACCTTCCAAGTAGTCTTATATGGTTTGAGCTATGTTACATGGAAACGGAAGCGGGTACGTGGAAGCGGAAGCGTAAGGAAGCGCAGAAGCGAAATTTTTTAAAATATTAGGAAGCAGGTACGTGTTAGAAGCGTATATCCATATATAAATATATATATAAATATATATATATAAATTTTTAAAAAAATTAGGACTAAAAATTATATGATTTAAATTTGAAATAAAGCATTTATTCATTTATAATAATTTTGAAATGATTTTATATTAAAACAGTAAAAATACACATAAATTAAGTTTACAAAAAATATTATATTAATTATTTTTAATACTTCATAAATAATTGACACAATATATTTCAATAT
>NC_027754.1:9639349-9643872 GCF_000695525.1 Brassica oleracea var. oleracea
GGCTCGACCCTAGAGTACTTTAAGCCAATCGGCTAAGATGATCAGTCGTACTCGGCTTAGACGAAATAATACCAAGGCCCGCATACTCGGCCTTTAGTGACAGGGCCCATAGGATAAGTGCGATTAGGGCATCACGAACAGAGGCGCTATAAGAGTGGAGGAGGAGGCAACGAGCAGAGGACTTTTGGACAACCTACACACTAAGCGGCTAGATCTAGGGTTTCTAAACGATCATTCTGATCTTGTTGCTTAGACCTCACATCTTGTCTCCTTATTTCCCATCAATCTTGTAACCCTTTGTCGGATTCTAATAAAAACGTCTTTAGTCACCCATCCTGAAGTTCATCATTCCGATCAACTGAATCTCGTACAAACAACAAGAAACGTTTCCAAAACCTAACTTCACCGTCTCCAAAAACCTTTGCCGTCCCCACCTCTCTGAAACGTTTCGGAAACGTCCCCATGCCGTCCCTACACTGTCCCCGTCCCGGAAACGCATCTGGTACGGGAGACGTCAAGGAAATGCCGTCCCCGTGCTTCATAGCTCTAATGTCTCCGGCGATGCGTCCTCTACGGCTACTATCCAAGTACGGCCATACGCTTTCAATTCTTGACCAAGTGTTCGTAGTTGGATCGTAAACTTCTCCATCGGAACAGAACCTTCTTTCAGACTCTTGACTGTTCCGTAACATGTGAGGAGACGAAGCCTTACAAATGAGGAAAAAAAATTCAGCATGAAGAAACGGTTTCATAATATACCATTCAAACAGATTCAATGATAATCTAAATTTTAGAGTTTCATACTTAAAAATTGGAATAACCTTTCATCAAGTAGAAGCATGTTCACTTCTGTGAATCGAAATTCGCACTGTCGATTTCCGTTGATTTAGGAAAGATAAGAAACCCTAAATTTCCCAGAGGTCCCGGATATCTGCTTAACCACAGGCCAAACAATCAGAACAAAAAGTATAGACGAAAAATAAATAAGGAATCGAAAAGAGAGCAAGAAGTTTATTATTCTGAATCTGCGTTTGAGCGTTACAACAAGGTAAGAGCCTTCGGCCACAAGAGCTGTCGGCGAGATCCCTAGTTCTACCAACCTAAGACTTGAAAACCTAGTTGAGTCGCAGCTCTATAACAAAAATGGAAAATTGCCTAAATTGCTCTAAGTGCTAAGTTTCGCTCTGAGTAGGAAAATTGTGCCAAGAGGCAGTTTTCTAATTCCTTTTCTACCCTCTGTCGAGTTTATCGCTTCGCGGAAATATTCCATTTTCCCTCAATCTTCATGTTTATCTTCGGAAACTTCACATTTATCTTCTGAACTTGACATTTATCTTCTCCTGCGTAATACAAGGATAAACCGTCATAACAATTTGGGCCCGATTTCGCATAAAATCATAAGTGAACTTTTTGCCGCGTTCTGGGCCCTTTCGGACCGTTCTTCAACCTAAGCGTTTTTATGATTTTACAAAAAGAGTATTGTCGAAACGACGTCGATTTCGAATAACAACCAAATTTCTCGTATAGCGTAGGTAGTTCTAGGTGTTAAGTTAACCATTGCCGTTTTAAACGAGAAATCCGAATTTCCTTCGAGTGAACGAGTTCTTTGCGGTTTCCAAATTGTAGAGTTCCGATGATGACTCCGATCGAGACGAAACAAGAGTCAGTTCGATCCGATCACAAAAGAGGAAGCTACGAGAATGGCATGAAGGCAGCGTGGTCGGTCCAACTCGTCCATCTGACGAGTTGGACGGTTGTGATCGGTCCAACTCGCCAAATGGGCGAGTTGGACAATGTGGTCGGGTCCAACTCGCCCATTTCCAACTCGCAAAATAGGCGAGTTGGACGGTGTGATCGGTCCAACTCGCCAAATGGGCGAGTAGACGTCCAACCCGCCAAATGGGCGAGTTGGAAAATGTGGTCGGTCCAACTCGCCAAATGGGTGAGTTGGACGGTGTGATCGGTCCAACTCCCCAAATGGGCGAGTTGGACAGTGTGGTCGGTCCAACTCTCCCGTTTGGCGAGTTGGACGATGGGTTTTTCTCTTTTCGGGATCCGTTGTATGAGACTTTGAGTAACCTTTCTTGAAGATTTATTGCGTGAATCTTTTTCGTAATTGTTACGAAAATTGATTTAGGCTTTCTCGCTTCTCTTCTTCTTTGAGTTTTATCCTTCTTTTTCAAAGAGGACATTTCCCGGGAGACATTGATTCCGTCGTGACCGATTTTGACCCTAACAGTTTGCCCCCCAACTCGCTAGAATTTTTGCGATATTCTTGCTAGCGGTTATGCAGGTCAGGTAATTTAGGCGGAATTAATGGTTGGAAGTGGTCTGTTCACTCTACTAAAAGTGGAGTGCGATAAGATTAGTGATGCGCCTTGTGAAGGCTGCCTACGTACCCTTGTTGAAGGGATCAAACCTTTCGTGGTTCGTCTTGGAGTTAAGGTTCTTACGACATGTTTTCTAGTCAGACCTTTACGGTTTAGTTGTGTATCATGTAGAGATTATCGGGCATGTTGCTGCCGATGTCATTCTATATCGGACCTTTGTCGGCCTCGAGAGTAGCCTTGCTGGCTGTTTTTTTGGTGGGTTATCTCCTTTTAAAAATGTATAGAGAGGCCATACGCGGAGATGAGAGAAAGAGTGTGAGTTGTCATCTCATTTCTGACTCTGGGGATCGTGATACTTGTCGTTGCATAAGATGAGAACGTTCGAATACTTGTGTTAGAGAAGTCTCATAAACGCGCAAATATCAACGAAGAGACATGTTTTAGGATCTCGTATCTTTGATATCATGCCTTGAGATGTTGAAGACCAGTGTGCTGGGTTTAGGGCAAGACCTAGGTCTAGTCACGCCTTTAGGAGGTGCGATGACTACTTCGACTTACGTTTCCCGTATCATTTTCGACCTAATTTTGCCCCGCTTAAAGTCTGCGATATGTTCTCGGCTTACTTGACTTGTAAGGTAGGGATCGAGCATCTTTTCGAGGACAATTTTTAAGTCGCCCAAAAGTGCTGACCAAAATTTTGGATTTTTTATATAGCGCTATTACCCTTGTGCCAGGTGTATGAGAGCTATCTCTACGAGATGGCTTATTCTGTTTACGACGTTAAGAGTTTGTTGTGATCAGCAACAAAATTATCGGTAGATATTACCGTTTTGAGTCTTTTCGAAGGATATGTTTTGAGAAGATGTTAGTGCGTATGACTGTCTGGTCTTCCAAGAAGGTGTTTTTATCGAGGAAGAATATTTCGTCGAAAGGTGATTTTGTCGAAAAACGGTTCTTCAGGCGTCTGCGACGTCTTGCAATGCTATAGATTTATTTTTCTTTCGTATGCCATGTTTCATGCTTGAAATGTTCGCGGGCTTGAAGATGTTTCACGATATTGCAAGGGTTTAGTCTTAACCCTTCGTCGGAGAAACATTTTTAGTTTGTCTGTGGATGTTCACAGCCAAGACTGTTGTTGTCAGTTATACGATGAATGTTTCGTATAATGTTACCTATAGTCTAAGTCGCGTAAATTTGTCCCTGGGAAGAAACGTTTTCCTTCATAGTTCTTTGTGAAGTGTTGGCTTTCCGAGATCTATTTCATGTATATTTGAGGATGTTTCGTCTAGCTTTAGGAGCTCTGTTACGAGTTTTCCTTACATGCCGCATTTTACGAGTAAAACATAGCGGGCTTTAAAGTTAATTGTGGAACGTACAGAACTTGGTCGATTGTTGACAAGTTTAGGTTTTCCGTTAACCGTTTGGTTGTTAGGACTGAGTTTAGTTACGAAGAATTTATCATATGATTTCCGACTATGGATTATACGATAATTATTTTCTTAATAGTCACATGATGTTTTTAAGACAAATCACAGATTGTTGTTTAGCCGTTAAGTGATGGAGCGATGGTTTCTCAAATACTTTGGCTTGTCGTAAAGGATGTGTTCACTCAGATAGCCAAGGACATTGTAGACCATGGTACTTTTGTGTTAACATTAACGTCATGTTAGTTTACGATTGTCCTTAAAAGGGGATGCCGAATTCTGGTTCAAACTTTCACTGGAAGGCGTAATTGACCGAGGGCCAAAGAGCGCTTGTCGAGATTGATAGGCCAAGTTTACCGGGGTTATCTGTGTTAAAAGAGCCGATAGTCGTAGAAAACAATTCTCCACTTTAGGTTTCAGTTACACGATGAACGTTTCGTATAATGTTACCTATAGTCTTATGAAAATCATTTCCTTTTTGTCCGAGGATGACATATTCATTTCTCGAGCGGAACGAATTAATCAACCAGCGGTAAACCTAGTCAACGAGCGGAGAAAAAGAGTTCCCTTTGTTATGCTCGCTGCTACTTGTGTTCTCGATTTTACTTTTTTCGCAAATGTCTCTTGATGCTTTTCCGTGATAAGAGAGATGTTAACGAAGTCTTTATTGCCAAAAAAATTTCAAAAATATTAGGACAAGGCAAATATTTTTAGAATGCGGGAATATACGAGTATTCTTATATGTACCCACCCCCCCCCCCCCCCCCCC
>NC_027754.1:9643901-9712089 GCF_000695525.1 Brassica oleracea var. oleracea
CGAGCTGCCAACGTATCCCTTTCGGGGATCAAGCCATCTCGTAGTTCTACTTGTTGTGCGAGTGTGTTTACTCAGCTACTGCGTCGGTTGGGTTAGTTGCAGGATCGACGTCTTTTACCGGGTTTGTTTCCTCTGGTTGGGTAGAAGAGTTAGGCATTGAAACTGGTTGTTCTTTGGTCGTTGCTTGAGTCAGGAATTTGATGCCTAAGTGATAAGTCGATGGGACTGCCTTCATGGCGTTTAGCCAATGCGTGCTCATGATGACGTTGTAGATGGCCGGGTGGTCAACGACCGTGAAATCGACGATTTTCGTGACTTCTTTCGCCGCAACGGGCAGTTTGATCGATCCGAGAGTCATCGATGTCGTCCCCTCGAAACTAGTTAGCGGCTTGGGAGATGGTATGAATTCTCCTATCTCGAAGTTCATCCTTTTGAGAGTATCGCGGAAGATGACATTGATCGTGCTACCTGTGTCGATGAGAACTCTTGCGACCTCGAGATCTCTTATCATGAGCGGATCGTAGTGGGGCTGGTCGATCCCACCAACCTCTTCTTCATTGAAAGTTATTCCTTCTTTTGGGACGTCGCTAGGCGCGGACCAGGTTAGCGAATTCGCGCTCGTTTCGGCCTTAAGCTGATAAGCTTTGATAGCAGAGACAATATCGCCGCAGTATTGTGATCCTCTGATTATCATTTGACTATGCGGTAGCTACTGTCGTTGCCATTCTCGTCATGCCTTCTTCCGCGCTTTTCACCCGATTGGTTCCCTTGGAAAAAGTTCTCCGTTTGAGGAGCTTTATCGTTTCTCGGGAGGCGGTCTGAATCGCGGATGATGTCTTTTATGCTGGACACTTCGGCGAGTTCTCCTGCAAGCAGTTTTGCGGCCAGCCTTGCGCGGAGAACTTTGCAGTTGCAGTTAACGGTTGAGCGACCGCGGGCCTGATGAAAGTCGCTGAAGAGGTTTTGGTCGTAGTTCAGATTTTGGGTCCATGTGTTACCTGTCGTCCGGCCCTGCTCCGGTCCAGAGTTGATGGCGTAGTTGTGTGCTTCCTGGGTCTCTTATTCCCCGTGATAGACGTTATGTCGTTTTGGGGGTTTTTCTTTTTTGATTTCTGATCCGACCCAGGATCCTTTGACGATGTTTTCATCGGCTTTTGCTTTTGCGACAAGACCTTCGTCTCTTCCTCGATGATTATGTAGTCTGTGGCCTTGTGGAGCGTGTCCTGGATCATTTGTCCAAGGTTATCCACTTCCTGAGCTTCGGCTTCTACCAGAGCGTCTTTCGGAGCGCATCTAAGCCACTTTGTCGCTAATTCCGCTGACTCTAGCCATAACGGTTTTGAACTGTTTTATGAAGTCGCAGAGAGATTCGTTTTCTCCCTGGGATAAACTCCAGATTTCGACATCGGAGGTTTCTCGATCTATGAATATATAGAGTACTGTTTGAGAAACTCTGAGGCGAGTTGGTGGAAACTTCCGTAGGAGTTTCACTTTAGACAAGAGAACCACTCGAGCGCTGCTCTAAGGAGGTTCTCGACGAAGAGGCGGCACTCGCCGACATCTCTTTCGCTATCTCTAAACCTGGCTCTTCCCATCGCAATCTGGAAAGCCTGCAAGTGTGCCTTAGGATCGGTTGTACCATCTTAAGAAGCCACTTTGACTTTTCCGGGATCCGAAACCCTAGTTTCGGTGATGCGGGTAGCGAAGGGTGTTTTTCAAGCCTCCTCGAGGAGTAGGTCAATCTCGGGTGCAGTGCTAGTAGGGTGATAGATCTGAGATTTCACCGCTCTAACTTCCGCAGCTGTTTTCCTGAGATGATCGCGAAGGTCGCGAATGTCAGATTTTTCGCTAGCAGATTTTTGACCTTGTCGGCGTTTTCCGCGAGTACTCCGAGTTTTCTCCTCGGCCAGTTCCTCATGTTTGTCCCAGAAGATGGCTTCTTCCTCTTGGTCATAGGATCGTCGAACTGGGAATCATCCCGAGCCGCACGGCTCATTGTACGTCGTGGATTCACATATGCGTCTTCGTTCGTAGGTTCGGAGTGACTGCTAGAATCCAAATCGACGTGTTATTTCTTCATCCTCGTTACCTTCCTCGATAGGAGGAAGATCATCCGGCCCTTTTCGCGTTGGCGAGGGAGTAGTTTCGTCAGTATTTTGTCCAGATGATTTCCCCTGCGCGTTGGTAGACCGGTCCACAGGAGTCGTAAAATCGAGTCTTCTTCCGCGGATTCGGGTTGCTCCACGCGGAAGAACGGCTCTGGTTCTTTCTTTTAGGTTTTTAACCTGTTTAGCGAGAGAACTCATGACCTTGTCCTGTTCTGCTGACTTCTTTTCGAAGTTCGAGAACATCTTTTTGACCTCCTCGAACGTTGCGGTGTTTGCGTCGACGTTGACCGAGGTTACGTTCGTTGCTAGAGCCTTCTCAACGTTGTCGGCGGCGGCGGTGCCGTCATGAGTTTGTTGGTTATTGAGATCGTCGACTGACATTCCTGATCGAGCGTTGGTGGCTGAGAGTGAGATTGATACGTATCCCCCCTCCTACTAGCGCCAAACTATGGGAACCAAAATTCTCACTGTCGATTTCCGTTGATTTAGGAAAGATAGGAAACCCTAGATTTCCCAGAGGTCTTGGATATCTGCTAAACCATACGCCAAGCAATCAGAACACGAAAGTATAGACGAAAAATAAATAAGGAATCGAAAAGAGAGCAAGAAGTTTATTATTTCGAATCTGCATTTGAGCGTTACAACGAGGTAAGAGCCTTCGGCCACAAGAGCTGTCGGCGAGATCCCTAGTTAGATTGCTCCTTGTATTTCACAGTACTTTTTCAATGAGTATATACCATGTGTTCCCTGTATCGTGTAGCTCGTGGCGTTTTAATACATGTACTTTTCACATTGGTACTCTGGGGACCCCGATGCGCTTTAGGCTGCACAGGGGTTTTAGGTAGTTTTGACAGCATACTCAGGCTTGCGCATACCCATTCCTACTTTATGTCTCATTCCCGTTTTGATCCTTTGTGGGCGTGCCACAGTGGTCATGCCACTTTTGTGAGGGTTGGCCAGGATCGGATGTCTCTGGAGACCTGATCCAGCTCGTATGCCCTTTTAAGTATAATGATTTCCCCTCTGCTTTTATAGCCGGAACTATTTTATTATAAGCTTTGTCCGGAGACGTTTAGCATACATAGGAGTAGGAAATCATAATGCTTAAACAGTATATAGTAGTATAGAAATCATGATCCGGAGACCGTATTAAAAATGATAGGCTTTGAGGGAGTTCCAACAGTTGGGTTGTATTTTACCTTTGCTATCTTGCACCTTATAGGCGCCTGCTCTCCGCACCTCGATGACCTTATAGGGTCCTTCCCACCCTGGGGTAAGTTTACCCGTTGTTTTTTGCTGCTCGTCGTAGAACCCAGTCCCCTAGCTTCAAGGTTCTCGTTCTGACTTTCTTGTTGTACGTCCTGGCGATGTCTTGCTGGTAGGACCAGTTTCTTAGTCAAGCGGCCTCTCTCTTTTCGTCGAGCAGGGCGAGGCTTAGCGCCATCAGCTCGTTATTCTCCTCCTGAGAGGTAGATCCGGAGACCATTGTTCTTACGTGCATCTCTGTAGGTACAATGGCCTCAGTGCCGTAGACTAGCGAGTAGGGGGTTTCCCCTGTTACTATTTTAGGAGTGGTCTGGTAGGCCCAGAGGACTCCGTGTAGTTCCTCCGTCCACTTCCCGTGAGAGCCCTCCAGTCACTTGTTAAGCATGTTGACCACTGTTTTGTTCATGGATTCGGCTTGTCCGTTAGATTGGGGGTGTCGAGGTGTGGCGAATGTTAGTTTTATGCCTCAGTCCTTGCAGAACTCCTTAAAGTTGTGGCTCATGAACTGGAGTCCATTGTCGGTGACGATCTCGTGGGGGACCCCGAAGCGAGTGATTACGTAGGTCCACAGGAACTTGCGGATCTGGAGAACTGTTATGCGGCTGGGCGCTTCTGCTTCGACCGACTTTGAGAAGTAGTTAGTGACTATCAGGAGGAAGACCTTCTGCCCCGGCGCCATAGGGAATTTCCCTACTATGCCCATGCCCCACTTTCTGAAGGGCCATGGTGAGCTCATGGATTTGAGGTTCTCCGGGGGAAGCTTGAAGACTGGAGCGTGCCTTCGGCATTGGTCGCAGTGCTTGGCTTGTCTGTCGGCGTCCGCGGCCATCGTGGGCCAGTAGTAACCAGCCCTTCGGGCTCTGAGCACTAGGCTTATGCCGCTAGAGTGGGATCCACAATCTCCTTCATGTAGTTCTACAAGGATTCTAGCGGCTTCTCGGGGTGTGACACACCTCAGGTATGGGCCAGAGAAAGATCTCCGTTACAGCTTCTCCTGGGAGATAAGTACCTCGCGGCTTGCTTTTTGATCTTTCTGGCCTCGGTACGGTCCTCCGTGAGGATGTCGGCCTCCAGGTACCAGATTAGGGGGGTCATCCAGGTTTTGCCTTCCTCGACAGCGGAGACCTCCTCTGATGCGGTTTCCTCCATGGTAGTTGGCCATTGAAGTACGAGCAAGGGGATACTCATCTGGCTATTCGTTTCAAGGGCAGACCCTAGATTAGCCAAGGCGTCGGCTTGCGAATTCTGTTCCCGGGGGATTTGAGTGAGCTTGCAGCTCTTGAATTTCTTGATTAGACGCTGAGCGACAGCCAGATATTGGATCATGCTGTCGTCTTTTGCTCGGTACTCCCGTTGTACCTGATTGATTATCAGCTGGGAGTCGCCGAAGATCTGGATGTTTTCTGCCCCCATTTGATGGGCGAGGGTTAGGCCTGCGATTAGGGCCTCATACTCGCTTTCGTTGTTGGTTGCTTTGAAGTTGCATCTCACTGCCCTTGAGGCTGTGTTCCCTGTTGGTGAGGTAAGCACTATTCCGTTAATGTGTAGGATCCATTCTCCCTCTTCCTTACTTCGCCTCGGAGGCGTACCTCCTGCTCCAGAGCGGGGAGCAAGGAAGGGGAGAATTCAGCCACGAAGTCTGCTATGTTACTTTATAGCCGTGGCGGGTTGGAATATTACGTCGTACTCCCCTAGTTTCACAGCCCATTCGGCCAGGCGTCCGGAGACTTCTGGTTTATGGAGGACCAACTTTACACGGAAGGAGGTGACAACCACGATTGGATGAGCCTAGAAGTAGGGTCGGAGCTTGCGAGCAGTGACTATCAGGGTTAAGTCCAGCTTTTCTAGATGGCTATAGCGGGTATCCGCGTCTAGGAGAGCCTTGCTTACATAATAGATTGGTAGCTGCTTGTTTTCCTCCTCGTGAACTAAGACGGCGCTCACGGCGTGTTCGGAGACTGCTAGATATAGCAGCAGGACTTCACCGAGTAGTGGCTTGGACAGGAGAGAGGAGTGGTGAGATGCGATTTTAGCTCTTGGAGAGCAGATTCACATTCTCCCGTCCACTGGAAATCCTTCGGATTCTTGAGAGTTCCAAAAAAGGCGTGAGATTTGTCTGAGAGTCTGGAGATGAACCTGCTCAAGGCCGCCATCCTTCCCGTTAGCTTTTGAACATCATTGACGTTCTTGGAGGAAGGGATTGAGTGAATGGCCCTGATTTGCTCCGGGTTGGCCTCAATGCCTCGGTGGGTTACGATATACCCGAGGAACTTGCCAGAACTGACCCCAAATGAGCATTTAGTCGGGTTCAGCTTCATGTTATATTTCCTGAGGGGGGAGAAGGCTTGTTGCAGGTGAGATATGGGATCTTCCGCTTCCAGGGATTTGACCAGCATGTCGTCGATGTAGACCTCCATGGTTCTCCTGATTTGGTCCGCGAACATCATGTTGACCAGCCGTTGATAGGTCGGTCCTGCGTTTTTTAGGCCGAAGGGCATGACCTTGTAGCAGTAGATCCCTCTGGACGTCATGTAGCCGGAGAATGCGTGCATGAAGCTCATCAGCTGGTGCCCCGCGGTGGCGTCCACCAGCTTGTCGATATGAGGGAGAGGGAAGGGGTCCTCTGGACAGGACTTGTTGAGGTCCGTGAAGTCGATGCATACTCTCCACTTCCCGTTCTTTTTCTTGACCACGACGACGTTGGCTAGCCACCTGGGTACTGCACCTCACAAATAAACCCCGCGCCGAGCAGGCTCTTGACTTCATCGTTGATGATAGTGTCTCTCTCGGGGGAAAACTTCCGTCTCTTTTATCTGACGGGTTGATGTAGGGGATCCACCTGCAGCTTATGCATGATGATCTCCGGATCGATCCCAGGTATATCTGCGTGGGACTAAGCGAAGCAGTCAGAGTTAGACCTGAGGAAGTCTACCAGTCTTCTTCTCAGTCCCTCGGTTAGCTTGGAGCCGATTTTGAGATGTCGGGTCTGATCTCCTTCGGTTAATGGCACCTCGTCCATTTCCTCTACCTCCGGTTCCTCGGTGTGAAGAGCCGGAGGTTTGCTCTGTAATTGCTATAAGACCTTGGTCTTTCCCTTCAGAGTGGTCTGATAGCAGGAACATGAATATTCTTGATCCCCTCTGATCGCCTTTATGCCCCAGGGTGTAGGAAATTTCACCATTTGGTGAAGAGTCGAGGGGACGGCCCCCATTCTGTGGATCCAGGGCCGTCCTAAGAACATGTTGTAGGATGAATCGCAATCAACCATGAGGAACTTTGTTGTCATGTTGACTCTTTCAGCGTATACGGGGAGGGTTACCTCCCCAACGGTTTGTTTGACTGCCCCGCTGAACCCTATAAGGGGGGTTATCCTCCGAGTTAGAGCACCTTCCTCTAGCCCCAGGTCCTTATATGAAGCCTGGAAGATGATGTTGCATGAGCTTCCATTATCTACCAGTATCCTTTTTACCAGGCAGTACGCTACAGTGAGCGAGATAACAAGGGCATCGTGATGCGGAGTGAGGACTTTCTCATGCTCCTTGGCCATGAATTTTATCTCATCTGTTCCCAGGAGCAGACGTTTTGGCTTGGCCTCTAGGTCGTGCTTGGCATTCCAGGTGCTTATGCCGCTGATTTCCGAACCGCCCGAAATGACATGGATCACTCGGTCCTGTCGCGGTGGCGATACGGGAGCAGCTTCAGTGGGCTTACCCGTTGTCTCCTTTCTTAGATGGCTCTTGTCCTTCTCGGAAAGGAACTCCCTGAGGTGCCCTTTCCTAAGCAGCTCGTTGACCTCGATTTTTAGTGCGATGCAGTCCTCCGTTTTGTGACCGTGGTCTCGGTGGAAGTCGCACCAGAAGCCAGGGTTCCGGAAAGAGTCGGGGGCTTTCATCTTCTGAGGCCACTTGACCTGCTGGCCCATCTGCCTCAGAACATTGATCAGCTCCGGCCTTGAGACGGAGAGGTGAGAGATGTCTGGCCACGTGGACACTGCCTTCTCGATCGGCCGGTTCTTGTACCTGCCCCGGCTTTGATTCCCGGAGTCCCTAGCTGGTCTTTGAGAGGATTTCTCTTCTCGCTCGGTTCGGTCTTGTCTGATCGCCTTGGGATCTTGCTTTTGATGCACCTTAGTTTTGACATGCGCCCAGGCTCGAGATAGGACGTCGTCCATAGTTTTGCACTGATATTTGGTCTGTTCCTTGTATAGGTCTCTACCGGGGAGCAGACCTCTCTTGAAAGCAGAGATAGTAGTGGGGATACTGCATTCGGGGATAGACACCTTTTCTTGATTGAAGCGGGCTATGTAGCCTCGCAGGGGTTCCGCTTGGTGCTGGAGGATTTCGTAGAGGTTGTCGAAAGTTTTCTCCAGATCCCTGCTACTGGCGAATTGCTCTACAAATTTGTCGCTGAGAACCGCAAAGGAGGCTATTGACCTAGAGGGCAAATTGATATAGCACTGCAGAGCGGGTCCGGTCAAGGTGGAACCGAAACCTTTGCACATGGCAGCTTCGCATGACCCCTTTGGGAGTGCAACGGCCAGCATCCTTTGTCGGTATTGGGCGAGGTGTTCGTCCGGATCAGTGGTGCCATCGTAGGCATTTATGTTGGGGAAAGAGAACTTCATGGGTATCTCGATCAAGGTGATCTCATACGTGAAAGGAGTATCGGCATAGGAGTCGGGGTTGCTCTTCCGGATGAGGGGAGCTACCCCCGGTAGTCTCTCTACCATGGACTGTATGGCGTCGAGCCTATCGGAGAACATTTGGTGAAGGTGAGCGATCATAGGAGACTCCGTTCTCGCTGCTCCGTCTGATGTTTCCTTATCAGGCTCGAGCTCCGAGTCGCTGTCCTCCACGTCGTAGGCCTGAGCATCCTTGGCCTTTTCTCGCGTAGATGCGTCTCCTCCTGGCGCTGTAGTTGGGGGGTTCGCGCCTGTCTCGGAGTTGGGTGTTTCCAGAGTCGACATAGGGTGAACCCGACGTTAAGGGCTTGGTTTTCGTCTCGCAGGGTGAGATTCTCCGATTCGAGCTGGCTGAGCTTCTCGGTGCTCTGCTCCAGTTGCTTGGAGTGTTCGTTGAGCTTTTCCTTCAGGATCTGGAACTCCGAGGAAAGCTCGGGATTGGTCTCTTCTCGAGTTCGATGCAACTCGGTTACTTGACCATGCAGATCGTCGATTTGCCTCTGGAGTTCGGCTTCTCTCTGGGTAGCTTCGGGTAGCTCGTCGTGCTCATCCACCGCCATTATCAGGTAGTTTAGATTACTCCCCTCCTTCTTGCGCCAAACTGTTAGGGGATTTTTGTGAAGGATCTTTGTGAGTACTACAGAACGATGGACAAGGCTGGTATTTGTATAGATTTCGTGAATGTTTATAAAGAAGAAGGTGGAAAGAGGCGTTTTATTAGATCAAAGAGCTGGAACTACAACAGTTTGAGTAAGAACTCTAGTTCTAGCCGCCTAGCTCTAATCTCTAAGTTTCCAAGTGTCGATCCCTTGCTTTAGGGTTTAGGTTCCTTTTATATAGTCTTCCTAAGGCAGGCCTTAGTCAGTTGGAGTAGGTTAAACTCTTCCATATTCGGAAATATGGAAGGTTCTCCTTATCGGAAGTTTTCCATTTCTCGGGGAAAGGGGGTGATCCTGGGACCGGACCCGGAAGACTCCATTGCGGGGAACCGGGGTTCCTTTTAGCGGAGATCCTGGGAACCGGGGATCCAGAGGCCGGTGTCCTACCAGGGGTCTGGATGAATTCAATACCTGAGTATTTTTCCACAACAGTACCCAGGATTACTAGAACACATTGTTAGGAAAAGAAAAGAAGTCTTTGATTATATACAGCAGATAATTCAAAATAAGGTGGATAGTTGGTATACTAAGTTGCTATCTTCAGCTAGAAAAGAGAATTCTATTGAAGTCTGTTACAACCTCTTTGCCTACCAATATGAAGTCTTGTTTTATGCTTCCTAAAGGAATCCTTCAGAATATAACTAAGGCAATGCGTAACTTCTGGTGGTCTGCATCAAAAGAACGCCACAAGATCCTTTGGATAGCATGGAACAAGATCTCACAACCAAAGAGTGAAGGAAAATTAGGCATTAGAGACCTAATAGACTTCAATCTTGCAGTGATTTCAAAACAGACATGGAGACATTAAGGAGCCTACTTCTCTCCTGGCTAGAGTTTACAAGGGTAAATATTTTAGGAAAACAGAAGCCTTTGAGATTGAGATTGTAATTTTGACGATGTGAAGATGCGCTGCATCATTTATCTACAGAAAGATCGTAACAATTTGAAAGTCGTACGTGGAAACGAAAACTAATCTTCATTCGTGTAAACGGGAATAAAGATCAATTTGGAGATTGATTTGAAGATGAACTTATTTAAAGATCGAATTAGCAGCATATCATGAAACATTTAAAAAAAAGTATGTCGAAGAAGGATTGATTTTGAAAAAAAATTGACGAGTATAATTGTTGGTCCCAGTCAAAGCACAATAGAAAAAAACACAATTTATTTGTTGGTAGTTATAAGTCTACCTTTTCTAGATTATTTCATTAGCTTAAATAGCGAAGAAGAAAACACTTACGGAGTCTCCACTCCTTCTACAACGAAAATGAGAAATGTGGAGAGGTGGTTTCCTCAAATCAAGGAAGACCAATTCTCTCTTATCGTGCACTTAAACAACAAAATAGAAAATATATAATTTCAACTTAATTAAAAATACTTTCAGTTTGGAATCTTGGTTCTCGTTGAAGTCCTCCGGTTCGGTTCCTGAATTATATCTTCTTCAACATTAGCTTCTTCTTCTTCCACTTCTCCATCTCCAGCTGTGGTCGCATCATTACACCTCCCCCCGAAAATAATCTTGTCCTCAAGATTTAGTGTAGGAAAAGACATACGAAGCTGCTCAACACACTCCCAAATGGACTCTTCTTCTGGCAAATCACGACACTTAACGAGTGCTTCTTTCACACGGTTTCCTGCTGCGTCCAGCTCACGGTACTCCAAAACACTTTCCGGATTCAGTTTGAGGAGACCGTTAGTGCGTAAGGGAGGCAATGTACCTGAGCTTGGTGTATCATCTCCCAAGCGCTTCTTCAAGAGAGAGACATGGAAAACATGGTGCAGACGAGTACCCTCAGGAAGTTTCAGGCGGTAAGCGACACTACCAATGCGGGACTCTATCTGAAAAGGCCCAAAGTATCGAGTGGAAAGCTTATGTGATATCCGCCTAAAAATAGTATGCTGACGGTATGGTTGAAGACGTAAGAATACCCAATCACCTTCTGTAAATGTGACATCTCAACGTTTCCGGTCCGCTGCTTGCTTCATTCGATTAATTGAGAAGCTGCTCGTCTAGTTCTTCGACAGGCGTGGAGTGGCTTTCATACCCAATGAGTGGTGGTGGATCTTGTCCATAAAGAGCCTTGTAGGGAGACATACCTGTTGAAGCATGATAGGTGGTGTTATACCAGTACTCGGCCCATGGAAGTAAGTAACTCAACTGTGTTGGCTTGGTATGAACAAAGCAGTGAAGATATTGTTCAATACAACGATCGACTACTTCTGTTTGGCCGTCGGTTTGTGGCTGGTATGATGATGACATCCACAGTTTGGTATTCCTGCCAAAAGTTCCTGCCAAAAGGTGCTAACAAATACCGGATCACGATCACTAATGATTGACCTTGGGATTCCATGATGCTTGACCACTGCATCAATGAACATGGAAACAACAGATTTGGCAGTGTACGAATGTGAAAGAGGGACCAAGTGAGTTGCTTTTGACAAGCGGTCAAGAATAACCAGAATCGAAGTATGGCGATCTAAACGTGGTAGGCCATCTATGAAGTCCATCGAGACATCTTCCCATAACCTTTGTGGTATCGGTAATGGTTGGAGTAATCCTTTAGGCGCCAAGCTCTCAGATTTTGCTCTCTGGCATGTGTCGCATTCTGTCACATACTTATGCACTGTCTTGTGCATAGACGGCCAATAGAACTTTTGTGAAAGGCGCTTGAGTGTTCGCAGAACTCCTGAATGTTAACCAATGGGTGTATCATGAAATTCCCTGAGTAAGTCACGAATAAAGTGTGAGTCAGATGGGATTACCAGCCTATTGATGAAGTAGATCATGTTGTTGCACTTGGTGTATGGCTTTCCAGGATTCATGTCGGCTAGCTAGCAGATTTTGAGTAGGTACGGGTCTGTAGTAGTCATGCGTCTGAGCTCCTCCCAGAAATCAGTATGTTGAGTAAAGATGGCATGTAAACAGAGGCTGTCTGCACGACATGGGAGCGCATCTGCTGCAGCGTTCGCTGTTCCTGGCTTGTAGGTTATCTCGTAGTCGTAACCAACGAGCTTCCCCATCCATTTTTGCTGCTCTGGAGTCAGGATGTGTTGCTCAAGGAGGAAGCGTAGGCTGCGTTGGTATGTCTGGAAAGTGAAGCGGCGACCAAGAAGGTACGTCTCCACCCACGAAATGCGATAACGATGGCGAGCATCTCCCGAGCACAAGTAGACCAGTTCTGTTTAGTCACCCCCAATGAATGGCTCATGTAAGCGATCAGCCTACCATCCTGCGATAGTATTGCTCTGATTCCTTCCCCAGAAGCATCGGTTTGAATCACAAATGGTTTTGTGAAATCTGGTAATGCTAAGGTTGGGGTCGTAGTCATTGCGGTCTGTAATCTAGCGAAGACTACATCTGCCAAAGAACACCAAACAAACTTGTCTTTCTTTAGAAGATTGGTCAGTGGTCAAGCAATGAGTCAATAGTCTTTAACAAACTTTTGGTAATAGCCGGTTAACCCGAGAAAACCGCGGAGCTCAGTGATTGTTGTCGGGCGTGGCCAATCTAGCATAGACTGAATTTTTGCTCTGTCCACCTTCACGCCTGATCCCGATGTGATATGACCCAAGTACTCCAACTCGTCTTGACCAAACTCGCACTTCTTGTGTTTAACAAACATCTTCTGTTGCGGAGAATCTCGAAGACCACTTTGACATGCTCCAAGTGTTCTGCCCAAGGGCGACTGTAGACCAATATATTGTTAAAAAATACAAGAACAAATTTGCAAAGGTACACTCTCGCTCTCAGGTAAGTACTTGATCGATTTAGTGATGAGAAGGTTTATATCTAATTCACATCTCTGTCCTTCTATACCGAAACAGCCAGCAACAGGAGTACCGAGTTCATGAGGGCTTGAAACGTTGAGGGAGCGTTGCACAATACTGTTGGATTTCCCTCCTTAAGCCCAAAACTAATCAAATCATAATCAAGCCTTAGTCCAAGAAGAAGAAACATCTAGAGAAAAGTGGAGAAGTATAGATGAAGAAGTGTGTAGAAAAGGAAGTGTGTAGAAGATGAAGTGTGTAGAAGATGAAGTGTGTAGAAGATGAAGTGTGTAGAAGATGAAGTGTGTAGAAGATGAAGTGTGTAGAAGATGAAGTGTGTAGAAGATGAAGTGTGTAGAAGATGAAGTGTGTAGAAGATGAAGTGTGTAGAAGATGAAGTGTGTAGAAGATGAAGTGTGTAGAAGATGAAGTGTGTAGAAGATGAAGTGTGTAGAAGATGAAGTGTGTAGAAGATGAAGTGTGTAGAAGATGAAGTGTGTAGAAGATGAAGTGTGTAGAAGATGAAGTGTGTAGAAGATGAAGTGTGTAGAAGATGAAGTGTGTAGAAGATGAAGTGTGTAGAAGATGAAGTGTGTAGAAGATGAAGTGTGTAGAAGATGAAGTGTGTAGAAGATGAAGTGTGTAGAAGATGAAGTGTGTAGAAGATGAAGTGTGTAGAAGATGAAGTGTGTAGAAGATGAAGTGTGTAGAACTAACTTGTAGTCTCCACTTACTAGTATAAATAGGGGTGCTTAGCACCATTTGTAATCATCCAAGAATCAAGAAAAACAAAGAGAGAAAATATTTGTAAGAGAGAGTTTCCAAAAACAAAATCTTTGTAGTAAACCCTTTCCTAAATATTAAGAGTCTTCTTCTTAAATTTTCTAGTTGTCTAATACCATCTTCATCTCATCGATATTGGATAATTTTCCCAACAGCAGTGTGTAGAAGATGAAGTGTGTAGAAGATGAAGTGTGTAGAAGATGAAGTGTGTAGAAGATGAAGTGTGTAGAAGATGAAGTGTGTAGAAGATGAAGTGTGTAGAAGATGAAGTGTGTAGAAGATGAAGTGTGTAGAAGATGAAGTGTGTAGAAGATGAAGTGTGTAGAAGATGAAGTGTGTAGAAGATGAAGTGTGTAGAAGATGAAGTGTGTAGAAGATGAAGTGTGTAGAAGATGAAGTGTGTAGAAGATGAAGTGTGTAGAAGATGAAGTGTGTAGAAGATGAAGTGTGTAGAAGATGAAGTGTGTAGAAGATGAAGTGTGTAGAAGATGAAGTGTGTAGAAGATGAAGTGTGTAGAAGATGAAGTGTGTAGAAGATGAAGTGTGTAGAAGATGAAGTGTGTAGAAGATGAAGTGTGTAGAAGATGAAGTGTGTAGAAGATGAAGTGTGTAGAAGATGAAGTGTGTAGAAGATGAAGTGTGTAGAAGATGAAGTGTGTAGAAGATGAAGTGTGTAGAAGATGAAGTGTGTAGAAGATGAAGTGTGTAGAAGATGAAGTGTGTAGAAGATGAAGTGTGTAGAAGATGAAGTGTGTAGAAGATGAAGTGTGTAGAAGATGAAGTGTGTAGAAGATGAAGTGTGTAGAAGATGAAGTGTGTAGAAGATGAAGTGTGTAGAAGATGAAGTGTGTAGAAGATGAAGTGTGTAGAAGATGAAGTGTGTAGAAGATGAAGTGTGTAGAAGATGAAGTGTGTAGAAGATGAAGTGTGTAGAAGATGAAGTGTGTAGAAGATGAAGTGTGTAGAAGATGAAGTGTGTAGAAGATGAAGTGTGTAGAAGATGAAGTGTGTAGAAGATGAAGTGTGTAGAAGATGAAGTGTGTAGAAGATGAAGTGTGTAGAAGATGAAGTGTGTAGAAGATGAAGTGTGTAGAAGATGAAGTGTGTAGAAGATGAAGTGTGTAGAAGATGAAGTGTGTAGAAGATGAAGTGTGTAGAAGATGAAGTGTGTAGAAGATGAAGTGTGTAGAAGATGAAGTGTGTAGAAGATGAAGTGTGTAGAAGATGAAGTGTGTAGAAGATGAAGTGTGTAGAAGATGAAGTGTGTAGAAGATGAAGTGTGTAGAAGATGAAGTGTGTAGAAGATGAAGTGTGTAGAAGATGAAGTGTGTAGAAGATGAAGTGTGTAGAAGATGAAGTGTGTAGAAGATGAAGTGTGTAGAAGATGAAGTGTGTAGAAGATGAAGTGTGTAGAAGATGAAGTGTGTAGAAGATGAAGTGTGTAGAAGATGAAGTGTGTAGAAGATGAAGTGTGTAGAAGATGAAGTGTGTAGAAGATGAAGTGTGTAGAAGATGAAGTGTGTAGAAGATGAAGTGTGTAGAAGATGAAGTGTGTAGAAGATGAAGTGTGTAGAAGATGAAGTGTGTAGAAGATGAAGTGTGTAGAAGATGAAGTGTGTAGAAGATGAAGTGTGTAGAAGATGAAGTGTGTAGAAGATGAAGTGTGTAGAAGATGAAGTGTGTAGAAGATGAAGTGTGTAGAAGATGAAGTGTGTAGAAGATGAAGTGTGTAGAAGATGAAGTGTGTAGAAGATGAAGTGTGTAGAAGATGAAGTGTGTAGAAGATGAAGTGTGTAGAAGATGAAGTGTGTAGAAGATGAAGTGTGTAGAAGATGAAGTGTGTAGAAGATGAAGTGTGTAGAAGATGAAGTGTGTAGAAGATGAAGTGTGTAGAAGATGAAGTGTGTAGAAGATGAAGTGTGTAGAAGATGAAGTGTGTAGAAGATGAAGTGTGTAGAAGATGAAGTGTGTAGAAGATGAAGTGTGTAGAAGATGAAGTGTGTAGAAGATGAAGTGTGTAGAAGATGAAGTGTGTAGAAGATGAAGTGTGTAGAAGATGAAGTGTGTAGAAGATGAAGTGTGTAGAAGATGAAGTGTGTAGAAGATGAAGTGTGTAGAAGATGAAGTGTGTAGAAGATGAAGTGTGTAGAAGATGAAGTGTGTAGAAGATGAAGTGTGTAGAAGATGAAGTGTGTAGAAGATGAAGTGTGTAGAAGATGAAGTGTGTAGAAGATGAAGTGTGTAGAAGATGAAGTGTGTAGAAGATGAAGTGTGTAGAAGATGAAGTGTGTAGAAGATGAAGTGTGTAGAAGATGAAGTGTGTAGAAGATGAAGTGTGTAGAAGATGAAGTGTGTAGAAGATGAAGTGTGTAGAAGATGAAGTGTGTAGAAGATGAAGTGTGTAGAAGATGAAGTGTGTAGAAGATGAAGTGTGTAGAAGATGAAGTGTGTAGAAGATGAAGTGTGTAGAAGATGAAGTGTGTAGAAGATGAAGTGTGTAGAAGATGAAGTGTGTAGAAGATGAAGTGTGTAGAAGATGAAGTGTGTAGAAGATGAAGTGTGTAGAAGATGAAGTGTGTAGAAGATGAAGTGTGTAGAAGATGAAGTGTGTAGAAGATGAAGTGTGTAGAAGATGAAGTGTGTAGAAGATGAAGTGTGTAGAAGATGAAGTGTGTAGAAGATGAAGTGTGTAGAAGATGAAGTGTGTAGAAGATGAAGTGTGTAGAAGATGAAGTGTGTAGAAGATGAAGTGTGTAGAAGATGAAGTGTGTAGAAGATGAAGTGTGTAGAAGATGAAGTGTGTAGAAGATGAAGTGTGTAGAAGATGAAGTGTGTAGAAGATGAAGTGTGTAGAAGATGAAGTGTGTAGAAGATGAAGTGTGTAGAAGATGAAGTGTGTAGAAGATGAAGTGTGTAGAAGATGAAGTGTGTAGAAGATGAAGTGTGTAGAAGATGAAGTGTGTAGAAGATGAAGTGTGTAGAAGATGAAGTGTGTAGAAGATGAAGTGTGTAGAAGATGAAGTGTGTAGAAGATGAAGTGTGTAGAAGATGAAGTGTGTAGAAGATGAAGTGTGTAGAAGATGAAGTGTGTAGAAGATGAAGTGTGTAGAAGATGAAGTGTGTAGAAGATGAAGTGTGTAGAAGATGAAGTGTGTAGAAGATGAAGTGTGTAGAAGATGAAGTGTGTAGAAGATGAAGTGTGTAGAAGATGAAGTGTGTAGAAGATGAAGTGTGTAGAAGATGAAGTGTGTAGAACTAACTTGTAGTCTCCACTTACTAGTATAAATAGGGGTGCTTAGCACCATTTGTAATCATCCAAGAATCAAGAAAAACAAAGAGAGAAAATATTTGTAAGAGAGAGTTTCCAAAAACAAAATCTTTGTAGTAAACCCTTTCCTAAATATTAAGAGTCTTCTTCTTAAATTTTCTAGTTGTCTAATACCATCTTCATCTCATCGATATTGGATAATTTTCCCAACAAATACAAAAGGCATAACGAGGTATTCGTAGTGCCCATTATGTATCCGGAAAGCGGTTTTGTGGACGTCTGCTGGATGCATTCGAACCTGGTGGTATCTGGCCGTTAGGTCGAGCTTAGTGAATATGATTGCGTCGTGGAGCTCATCAAGCATGTTGTTGACGGTGGGGATTGGGAATCAATCTTTGACGGGGGCTGCATTCAAGGCTCTATATTTGGTACAGAATCTCCAGGAGCCATCCTTTTTCTTAACCAAGAGGACCGGTGATGAAAAGGGACTGGAACTGGCTCGCACAAAGTCTGACTCCATCATTTCTCGGACCTGCTTTTCGATCTCTTCCTTCTGGAAGTGGGCGTAGCGGTATGGGTGCACGTTTATCGGATCGATGCCCTCTTTCAAAACAATCCGGTGATCAATTTGTCGTGGTGGTGGCAGCGATGTCGGAGTTCGAAAGATATCCTCGTATTGGTTGAGGAGTTGCTATATCTCGTCAGGAATTGAAATGTCAAGATTGTTCCCTTCCTGGCAGATACTTACGGCGAAACAAGATTGGCCCAATCTAATCTCCTTGTCACTATCTTCGGATTGGGCCTGCGTGATGGAAGGAGTTTGAAGCCAACTGATAATCTTTGTGTCGCCGGCCCATGAAAATTGCAGGGTTTGGGCCTCCAGTCACAAAGTGTCAGCCCAAGTTGGAATAGCCACTGCATCCCCAACACCATGTCAAACCACGTGAGAGGCAATGGAAAGATATCGATCTGAAAGGGCACGCCACCGATCATCATTGTCACCTTCCTGTAGACGCAGGCGCACTGCAATGGAAATCCGTCGGCAACACGCACTTTGAATGGTTTTGTCGGTGTTAGTTGCAGGTTCAGGAGGTGAGCAGTTTTTTCATTGATGAAGTTATGGGTTGCGCCACTATCGATCAAGGTGATAAGCTTCTGGCAGTGAGTCTCCGCAATAGTATGGATCATTTTGGGAGAATCCGATCTCGTAAGAGCTTGTAGCGTAATTTCCGCTTCTTCGGTATCATGTCGTTGCTCAGAGTCATCATCTTCTTCCTCCAAGCCTTCAATGAGTAAGAGTTGTGACTTTTGACACCGATGGTCTGGTGTGTAGCGCTCGTCGCAGCTGAAACAAAGGCCGACACATCTCTTTCGTTTCATCTCATCCCAACTCAATCTTTTTGGAGTCATGTTCGGCGTTGCTCGTTGTGACTGTGACTGGCTCTCTGTTTTTGCACTTCCGGGTGGTGGTCGGTTATTGCGATTGTTGAAGGGTTATCGTCCGGTTACGCTGTAGCTGTTCATCCCTCATCCGAGCTAACTCAATTGTTGCCTTCAAGGTCTTGGGTTGGAACATTCAGATGCTGTCTAAAATTGTATCCTTAAAACCTCCTATGTATGTACCAATGAGGGCCTTTTGAGTCCAACCTGTGACTTTGTTTTGGAGCTTCTCGAACTCACGTTGATAATCACGCAGAGACCCTGTCTGCTGGATCTTTGAGAGAGCTTCGTCAAAGTCCTCAGCTGTTGTTTGTCCAAAACGTGCCCAGGGCTCCTCTTCAAATACTTCCCAAGTAATCAGAGTGGCTTCTTCTTCGAGAGCCTTTGCAGTAGCCTGCCACCACTCGTTTGCCTCGTCTTCCAAATAGTACGAGGCAAAGCTCACACGCTGGTATGGTGGAATGTTTTGGTAAGCGAAGTATTGTTTCAGTTTACTGATCCAAGCAGTAGGATCTCCTTAAGTGAATTTAAGAAACTGGAGCTTGACATGTCGTGGGATCATGGCCTGCGTCATTGGATTGGTAATCTCCCGTTGCACGGATCCCTGATGGTTGTTTTCCTCCGTACGTCGACTTGTTTCGGCGCAGTGGAGCCTCCTTCTTGCAGACCCGCCACAGCCTCTGCCAGCATCTGACGAAAGGATTGTTCCAAGCCACAAATCACCTCATTGATCTGCACTATCTCATCTTGCAACATGCCGAGGCATGTTTCCAGGTCCGACAATCTTTCTTTGTTGCTTGCCATGACTCTAATAACCCTTCAAGTCACGGCAACAAGATTGGAATGAATTTGTTGAACACTTGAGTGCTCTAATACCAAATGTTGGTCCCAGTCAAAGCATAATAGAAAAGAACAGAAGTAATTTGGTGGTAGTTATAAGTCTACCTTTTCTGGATTATTTCATTAGTTTAAATAGCGAAGAAGAAAACACTTACGGAGTCTCCACTCCTTCTACAACGAAAATGGAAAATGTGGAGAGGTGGTTTCCTCAACTCAAGGAAGACCAATTCTCTCTTATCTTGCACTTAAACAACAAAATAGAAAATAAATAATTGCAACTTAATTAAAAATACTTTGGTTTGGAATGTTGGTTCTCGTTGAAGTCCTCCGGTTCGGTTCCTGAATTATATCTTCTTCAACATTAGCGTCGTCTTCTTCTTCCACTTCTCCATCTTCGGTTGTGGTCACATCAATAATGACATGGCATTGTACCTGTGTTTGCTTGGTATAATTAAATTACTAATGTGGATAGGTTCAGAAGCATCGAAAGTAATCTTTTTTATATAAACTAGAGTCGGGTCCGCGCTTTGCGCGGATTACATGTTTAATAAAAGTCAGATCAATTAAAATTGTGTGTTTTGAAGTTTCTAAAAGGGATAAGTGTAGCGTTTTTTTTAATAATGGGGAGATGTTGGAAGCGGTGATCATTTTTTTTTAAAAAACAACAGTAAGTATGAATAATAAATTTTTTTGACGAATTCAATATTCGTATGAGAAAATAGTATTTGTGTGTGACTATTTAATTGACGTAGGAAGTGGTAACGAAAATGTTTTAAAAGTTGATTGGTGGCGTTTATTCCTCTTGCTTGGTGGCGTGAATTTCTGCAAAGGGGCGATGGACTTGTGTTTTTGAGAATACAATTGTTGATGTTATTTTGCATATAATATGTTTAATGTCGTCATTCATTTGACTTAATGGCAGAATATATTAAATTTAATTCTCAATAAATTCAGTAGATACTATTTGACTCATAATTGACATTCAAAATATGACCATACGTATATAAATTGACAGTATTACGGTTGCTGTCAAGGAAATTGTTATTGATAAATAATTCAGACGCTATGATTAACATAAGTGTGAAGATTATAGAAATTTTCATTTATAATCAAAATAACCATTACCTGAACATAAGCATCGATCAACTCTGTTGCTTTCCTGCCTGTGAGATCTTTCCCAGCATCACCGAGAATGATGAACGTGCACTGCTCATCATTATCATAGACAGACAGCTCCACCCGATAGCTGGTTAAAACCAAATGATTAGTATACACATTGTCGCTTGAAAACATATTTGAGAGGAGAAACTTACTTGGCTACTGCAGTAGCATTTTCATTCCCGCATTTTGGACAAAGCAACGTCGTAGGCCCACGGTTTAACTTGGTCTGGCAAACCTTGCAAGCAATGTAATACCACTCAGTGCCAAGCTTGACATCATCAATTGTGGCAATGCAGTCAAAGTAGACAACCTGTAATCACATTCTAAGGGTTGTCAGCAACTCCATTGAGAAAAGTGTTTGATTGTAATAACGGAATGGGATTACCTGAGCAGGCTGACGCTTGATGAAGGTGGCAATCTCACCTATTGTGAGAGTCTCAGCTTTGACCACCTCAACAGGGTTCACCAAAGAAGTTACAGAAGGGTTCGTGGCCAACCTTGCAAAGAATTTCAAGTCAGGCGATCATCAAAGGTGTTAAACGCTTAATAGTCTAAGCTATAGATTGTTTCTTAAAAAATAAAAAACTAACCATGCCAAGTATTCCTTGCTGGGGTCAACCTCTTCATCAAAAAAAACTTTTGAAGAGGACATTGAACTTAGGCACAATTTCCCTGTCAATATAGAAACAGTTAGTGGTAGGTTTAACTAACTGAGTGTGAGTGATGAGGAATTCGTATTTTGAGTGTGAGAGATTACCACCGAGCCTCTTAGGATTGACCGTTGTGACCAATAGAACAGTTGGAGTGGCTGCACTTCCGTCAAACTTGAGGCGGAAACTTTCAGCGGCCTCGTCCCATAAAAAGACGTTCATCACTGGACCGCTGCAGTTAACAAAGATTTGATGTTTAATTTAGGTAAGAAGCATAAATTAGAAAATGAAATTTTTATATTGGTAGAACTACAATAGCTTACTCTTTAAGCTGCAAATGGACCATCACTTTCCGAGAAGCTGAGTCATCATTAGTGCACAAAACCGGACGCTGATGGAGAGCCTGGCCATCAACCAGCTTAAGGTGGCCAACAACATCTACAAAAAACAGTTACACGCAATACAAAGTTAATAGATAGGAATGGTTAAACATGTTAAGAAACGGTTTCAACCGTACCGTGAAGATCGCCTCTGAGATCGCAGTTCGCTTCAAATTCAGAAAACGACCGGACCCTGAAGCGCTCTCTCAAAATGTCATCAATGTCTTCTTCATCCTTCGACATGGCAGAAGCGTGTGAGATGCAAATTACCAGCCTCTGATCAGCAACATGGTACATCACCTTTCTGTTGGATGCATAGTAGTTTGTCAGCGTGTAGATGCTCCCACGATGGAGCTCCTTCTCGTACTGGTTGCGACGGTTCTGACCGATGAACCCCTGAGCCAAAGTACCCTACAGAACATAGATACCATATTAAGTCAGTTGAAAGCGTTCACTCCCAAGTGAATAATAAAAGAGGAAAACCACTCAAAGATAAGTTGTTATGTGTATGACACTTATAGTATTTTTTTCAGAAATATTAAGATTATAAGCGTCTAAAGCAACAAAGAAAATCTCCAATTCAAACTAATCAATCATTTTTTTCCAGAGTGATTACTATTATAAGCGCAAACAAAAACAAACTTTACATGTATGGTATTACACGAACCCATGTTCTATAATAATCTGATCTCTATCAAACAATTCTCAAGTGAATAATGAAAGAGGAAAACCAATCAAAGATAAGCTAAATCAAGTGTTTTTCAGAATGATTAAAATTATAAGTGTTTATAGCAACAGTAACAAATCCCACTAATGAATCGAAGATACGGTAATATAATTCAAACGGATCAATCATTTTTTTTCTCACAAAAAAAAATCAAGTTTTTATTTAATCAATCAAGTTTTTTACGTATCAATCAAGTTGTTATTTTAATCATTCCAGTTTTTGTTTACCAACATACGCTAACATAAAACGAATCAATCAAGTTTTTTTCCAAAAAGAGATCAAGTTTTTAATTTTAATCAATCAAGTTTCTTACGAATCAATCAACTTTTTTATCTTAACAACCAAGTTTTTGTTTTCCCACATACGGAAACATCAAACGAATCAATAAAAAATTTTCCCAAAAATAGATCAAGTTTTTATTTTTATCAATCATGTGTTTAACGAATCGATCAAGTTTATATTTTAATCTATCAAGCTTTTGTTTTCCAATATACGCTAACATCTCAACCTAATGGACGCCAATCTAATTAAAAATGAAGACATACCTCCGTATCGATCATCAGCATCTCGATCCCAAAAAGGATCCCTGGTCCTCCTTTGACATTCTTGCGAGCATCCCAGAAATGAAGAAGCCGAAACTGCAGGGTGGAATCTCTGGGTCCGGGTGAAACTTGTCGGAAGAGAAGGGGAGGAGAAGCTACGCCGGTGCGGATTGCGATCTCTTTCGACATGATTAGGGTATAGAGCTAACGATCTGAGGCAGAAGATTGGAAGGTATGATCTGAGGTAAGAGAGATAAGGGTATAAATGGGAAGATAGATATAAGGCGAAGGGGGGATGTGGAAGGGCCGTAGGGATCTTGAATGGAGGCTTTAAGGGAGAACATTGAAGTTCAAGCCTTTTCATCGGAGGCGTTTTGCGGGGAGATTTGTGGGAGACGAAGAGAATCGCCATGCGAAAAAGAGAAATGGGGAAGACGGCGTTTAGGGTTGCTGAGAGGATCACAAAGCTCAAGTCGTCGTTTTACCAATACGGCGATAACGGGTTATGGGATGGGCTGGGAGATATTTTTTTTTCTGGCCCAACAGCCACACATGTTTTAAGTACATGTAATATTAAATACTGAAATATATAAACTCCGCTTTGCACTCTTCTTTTCTCACTCTCCCAGAAATTATGTTTTCTCCTGACTTAAATATTCGACATATATAAAATATGAGGAACAAACTTTATAAAGCTTGAGAATGTTAAGAAAACTCGTATACTTTTTGAAGGTGCATAAACGTTCATATAATTTATTTTGAAGATGTTTATTACTCCATGTTCTTTTTTGCAAAAGAAAATTACTTTTTTTTAATAAGAGGGTAAATAATTAACGTGAGTTGTACGGAAGAGTGATGATTTCGGTCAGAGAACCTCATGATGGACGGACACAGGCCTCCTTCCATAATATTCAACGGCCAGATCTTTTGCTTCCCATGCGTGTTCCATTCCCATTTTCACCGCCTGTTATTATTATTTTTTTATCTGGCCCAACAGCAAAGTGACTGATACAGCAATTTCGTAAGCGAAAACGGTTAATGGGCTGGGCTGCAATTACGATTTGTTGGTCTGGGTTGCCAGTGACGTGGCAGAATGAATGTCTGAGAATATTTTGCCTATGTGGCATCCTTTATAACATCCAAAATTAGTCCCTTTTATATAGTGGGATGAGATCGCTAATTATGATGTCCAACCATCTTAATTTTTCTCTTTCCATTCAAAATTATTGCTAATTCTATAAAATCAAGGTTAAGAACTTGTTAGGTGCTAGTCGAGCAGTGAGGTTGGATCTAACGCGTAACTAGAAAATCAGAGATTAAACGGAGATTAATTGTAGCCTAGTTTTTGGATTATTTGATATTTTTTAATTTAATTTAGTTTTATAAATATAATATTATTGTATAACTTTGATTTTTATATTTTTGGACTTATTCTTAGACCAAATTAACTAATTTATACAATTTTAATTATTATAATATATTTTATTAGATTTTATAGATTAATTTTAGTGAAATGTCTAATACGATAAGTTAAATAGTAAAATGTTTGAAAAGTTCGGACATGGTAGGAAACTAATTGGATGACCACGACCTAGCGCATACATAAGAGTATAATCGGTCTACTGGAGTTTTAGAACAGAATTATTAAAATGATCAAGATTGTTGATAAGATTTCCTTTTTCTTACAACAAATCCAATTCAAATCCAATAAATATTTGACTGGAATTTATTCTGATTGTTTTAAATATTTTATTTTGTTCTAGAAAACAAAGTAGTTTGAAAAACAGCATCCACTCAGTTGAAAAAAATGCAGCACAAGAAAAAGTGAGTTACTACAGTTACTTAAAAGGCTCTATTTGAGGTCTTTGAAAACTGGACTGTCGATGGCAACACCCATTGAATTCAAGCCATTGTCAACATAGATGGTTGCACCGGTTATGGCAGAGGCCAATGGAGATACCAAGAAGGCTGCTGCATTCCCAACTTCATCTGCATCGTTTCCATTTTCCATAAACCGTAAGATATCAAGAAAACACAAACAAATCTAAAGCACACTACAATGATTTGTAGCAAGGAAAACGAACCTGCGGTCAATGTTTTCTGAACAGGCGCATTATTGTATGAATACTCAATCATGGTGTCTATGAAGCCAATTGCTTTCGCTGCTCGGCTTCCCAAAGGACCTAAAAACCAAAACAGTTGTAGTCTTTTATCATCAAAAAGCCTTGATAGTAGGGTCGTAAGAGTGATAGATGAATAACCTGCAGAGATGGTGTTGACCCTAATTTTTTGTTTCCTTCCAGCTTCAAATGCAAGCACCCGTGTATCACTCTCTAGTGCGGCTTTGGCAGAACTCATACCCCCACCATACCTGCACAGAAAGAAAGAGATGCATATAAATCTTTTGAGGAACAAAACTCTGTGTACAAGATAAAGCCAGTATGACACTTACCCAGGAATGATCCTTTCAGAAGCAATGTAAGTAAGAGATATAGAAGCACCTCCTGAATTATTATTATTATTATTATTATAGAGAAACAAATTAGGAAAACATAATTAATAAGACACATGTGAAGTTTTGTTACATGCCTGGGTTCATAATTGGCAGGAAATGCCTGAGGAGGGAAACAAAAGAGTAACTCGAAGCAGAGATAGCAGCGAGGTAGCCTTTTCTTGATGTCTCCAGAAGAGGTTTGCTAACCTAAAATCTCAAGTGCAATCATCAGGACAATACACTTCTTGTAAACAGTATTAAGATAAGAACACTATGAGTTCTCTACCTCGGGCCCATTTGCAAGTGAGTGGACAAGAATGTCAATGGTTCCAAAATCTTTTCTAACACATTCAGCAGCTTCCTGATTTAATCAATAACAAAGAAAAAAAAAAGATGAGTTAAGAAAGTCGCAAGCATCAAGCAAAAACACACACACTTCTCTAGCTTTAGATGTTATCACACATTTCAAAATATAAAACATCTCTTTCATCTATAAGACTATACCTGTACTGTCCAGTTTGATGATCCAGCATATCGCTTATTCGCTTTCACCTGAAAAATGTATCATACAGTTGAGAAAGCAATTTGGATATGATGAGAAAGCTATACAATTAAAATTTCCTTACATCTTCAGGCACATCTTCAGGACTGTCAAACACAGCATCCAAAGGATAAACCTTTTTAATCTCCATCAATGACCCGTCAGGCAGCCTGAATATAGATAGATGGATGAAAAATTAACGTCCCATAATAAGAGACATACATGATCAGATAAAGAAACGAGACTTCACAAGTCCTTACACGCGTGACTGGTCAAATTTTCCACGTCTCAGGCTCGTCTCGAAAATGTTAAGTGCCTAGTAGACCACTCAAAGGTCGTCAGTACATAATGAGCAATGACAAAAACTAAAAGAAGATAAAAGACTTTACTTACAGGAACCCATGTCCCAACCAATATTTCAGCACCAGCAGCAGCAAGAGATTTGGCTATGGCCCAACCATATCCATTATCATCAGCTATACCAGCAATGAAAGCCCTTTTCCCTGTAACCATTGAACACAGTTGATTTAACTCAAACAGCTCACGTCCCTCTAACAGCAATCTTGGTAAAGGAAGATAAGCCAACCTCTCAAATCAATAGGAAGTCCAGAAGAAGCCTTGTTCTCGCTGGATTCAGACATGGCCTTTGTTGAAAAGGAAAAACTCTTTTTAGAAGTTGGAAGAGAACTGTTGTTTCTCAAACATCCGTGTTTCGATAGATGGCGAGTGCAGGCAAGTTTGTCCCATGATGCGTTCCTGGGATTGGCACCGACAATGTAGGTCCCTGCTTTAACAACTTTGCTAGAGATGCTTGGCCTTATTGTAGCAAATTGCAAGCTTGAAGCTGCTGTCGCCGCCATTCTCACGACCTTTCTAATGTTTTCTGTGCCAAAAAAATGTGCAAAAAAATGAGCTTTATTTCTAATGTTTTATTTTCGAATTCAACACAGTGTAAAGAGAAACGAACATTCGATAAATCTCAATCTACAAAACGGAAAAGCGCATCTGCATTTTTCAAATGATTTGATTCATTATACACAAAACAAAATCTCACATTTTTTCACATAGTTAAAAGAATCAAATGAATCCTGAGAAACACATACACGAACCAGTCATACCAAAAAAAAACCCAACAAGTTCAGATTTTTCCCAGCCTAACGACAGAGATGACCCAATCGATAGAGATATTATAAACCTCCTCAAAAACCCCTAAACGCATCTACATTTTTCCCAAAGAAACTCATCAAAACAGACAGAGAACCAAAAAGAGAGAGAGAGAGAGAGAGAAAGGAAGAGATACCTGAGAGAGCTTAGAGAGAGAGGAAAGAGGGGAGTAGGTTTGTTTGGTGTGAGCTGTGAAGTGATATGTAAGAGGAGATTCGATGAGATCGAGGTGTGTCTGCCCAAGTTAAGTGACAACTTTTCGTCCTATTTAGAAAAAACCGATTCAAAACCGCATGGTTAACCGTTACCGGTTTGCTATCTTTTCATTTTTTGTCAATTGCGCATGGGACTTCTGGTGATTTTTCTTTCTTCGCACTAAAGAACCATTTCATTCATACTTTTGGAGAGAATGTTGAGGAGGACATCAAGATGGTGATTCATTCTAGACTGGAAATCAGCAATGTGTGTGGTGCAAGCTCTTATCTTGGTCTACCTAAGTGCTTCAGCGGGTCCAAAGTGGACATGTTGAAATTTGTCAAGGAGAGAATGAAAGTGAAATTCTCGAGTTGGTTCTCAAGGATGCTAACACAAAGAAGAAAGGAAGTTCTTATAAACTGTGTTGCGATGGGCAAAGCCGTCCATGCTATGAGTTGCTTTAAACTATCAAAAACAACCAATGATAACTTAAATAGTGCGATGTCTTTTTTCTAGTGGAGCTCAGTGGAGGAAAGAAAGAAAATTCATTGCGTCAATTGGGAACAGATGTGCCTACCGAAGCGATTGGGAGGTGTGAGTTTCAAGGATATCCATATCCATATCTTTAACCAAGCCTTGTTAGCCAAACAAGCGTGGAGACTTTTGAATGACCCTAGCTGCCTCATGGCCAAGTTCCAAAAAAATAGGTACTATGAGGAGAAGGAGTTTGAAGATGCTAGAATTGGGCAAAGACCATCTTTTGGATGGAGGAGTATCCTCTTTGGGAACTACTGGACAAAGGTCTAAAGAAAATGATTAGCAATGGCACGAAAACATTTGTTTGGGCCTCAACTTAGATAGACGATGGTGTGCGATTGAGAGCTCCACTGATGAAGAACCAACTTAATGACATCGACATGCGTGTCTCCTCCTTGTTAAATCACCAGACAGGAGAGTGGGACACCGAGGTCCTGAATGAGCTCTTCTACCCAGAAGATGTATCACTGATTTTAAAGATGAAGGTTGCTCAAGAGTCAGAGGATTTCAGTGTCTGGAAGTACAACAAGAGCAGAGCTTATTCAGCCAAATCAGGGTACTGGTTAGGGTCTTCTTCGGCCAAATCATTGGTTAGGACTGAGGCAGAAGCCCTCCTATCGCTGAATCCGTTGAAGGAAAAGTGTTGGTTTCTTAAAATCCCTCTGAAGCTAAAGGGTTTTCTTGTGGAAATGCCTCTCCAATGCTCTTCGTGTGGCAGAGGGTATTGTGAGGAATGAAGGTTGATGAGAGGTCCCAATTGTGTGGGGAGGAACCGGACACTGCTAATCACATCTTGTTCTCTTGTCATCTTGCTAGACGTGTCTGGGCTGAAGCTAATGTCCCTCTACAGTGTGGAGGCTGTCACCCGAAATCCATCTTCCAAAACATCAATCATCTCCTAAAGCTGGGGGAAGGTAGAAGAGTGGAACATGAAAACTACAAGGCCTTCCCGTGGATTCTTTGGAGAATTTGGAAAAACAGAAATGGCTTTATTTTTGAAGGAAAGATTTATGAAGCCATCGATATGGTGAACAAAGCGTTTGATGATCGGAGAGATTGGTTCAGGCTCAAATGGTGGCAAACCCGTGTGAAGATACTAATCACCTATCAAATGCAGAGGAACAGTTAAAATGTGATATTGAAATCCATTGGTGTAGAAACTCCCTCATTGCTGGTGTGGCTTGGATACTGAGAGATTGGAATGGAATGGTGCTTTTACATAGTTGATCATCCTTTCCTAATGTCCAATCAGGGATCGATGCTAACACATCTGGGTGGATTTAGGCTATTGAGAGCATGTGTAGCTTGCGAAAGAATAAGGTTATATTCACAGTGGAAGCATTGGATCTGTTGGGTGCAGTTATTAGGCCTCCTGCTTGGCCATCGTTTAGATGGATCTCTCGAAGGATCATCGGGTAGTTGAGTTCTCTTGGTCTTTGGAAGTTAGAGTTGATCGCTAGAAAGGCAAACCTCCCTATCTTCTTGATTGCTAAAAGCGCTATCTAAGAGAATTTACCTCAATCATATGTTGCTTGTGGTCATCTTGGTTGGTTGGCGGCCTTTTTTATTAAGGTTTTCACAAGCTGTTATTCCTTTTCGGTGGAGTTTGATTGGGGTGAATTCCCCTTATATAGGGTTGTATTGGTTCTGGTACTTTTAAAATAAGGGACTTCTGGTGATTTAGTTCTAGAAAAATTTATCAATTAGACGCTCGTTCTTTTAGTCTTTTTAATCTTTTAATACCATTTTATTTTCAATTAATACGTTTCTAGCCTCATATCTATTTTTACAAAACGAAGGTGGAATGGGCTCCTACTTAGGAATCCTAAAGGATATTAGTGGATCCAAGTGTAAGCTATTTGTTTTCTAAAAAGAAAAAATATTACACAGAGTGAATGGTTGGACTGGTACATGGCTATCAAAGGAAGGAAAAGAAGTTTTAGTTAAATCTATCTTGCTAGCTCTTCCGACTTATGTCATGTCCAGCTTCTTGCTTCCTTTGGAGATATGTGAGAACCTTGCAAGTGCCATTGCACAATTATGGTGGAGCTCAAATCCACCAAAACGAAGAATTCATTGGGCTAATGGGAAAAAATGTGCGCAGCTCGAGAGGAGGGAGGAATTGGTTTCCAGATGATCCATGAATTCAACCTAGCTCTTTTAGCGAAGCAGCTTTGCCGTCTTATTCAATTTCCAGATACATTAGTGGCGAGAGTTCTTCGGGGAAAATATTATCGCATGAGTTCGCCTTTGCGAATTAGCACAGTGGATACCCATCTTATGTGTCGACGAGTATTATAGCCGCGAGGACGCTATTACTTTTTTGGGTATCAGAAACAAAGTGCATTCAGTATATGAAATTAATGTGTGGCAGGATCCATGGATTCCCTCAACGCTAGCAAGGCCGGCTCGCCCCCGGACCCCAGTAGTACATCCAAAGATGACCGTCAACAGTCTTATTAATTTTGAATCAAATGAGTGGACTACTGGAACAATATGTAGATCAAGAGGACATACCAATGATTCAGAGTTTGGCCATAAGCTCTACTCATCGACGTGATATATTTTGCTGGAGCTACAATCAAGTCTAGATATTGGGTTGCTACAAATGTGATGATAGCTGGCGAGGAAATAGAAGTTTCTACAGCCCAGTTTAACCAAATTTCAAGCCTTTGCTTGGAAAGTGAATGCACAACAAAAGATTTGTCATCTTATATGGCAATTAATTTCAGGACATGTAGCAGTAACAAAGAATCTGGTACGCCGCAATATGTGATGTGATAACTATTGTCCAAGATGTGGAGAGCCAGAAGAAACTGTTACTCATGCGATCTTCGAATGCCCACCGGCTTTACAAGCATGGGCATTATCATCAACACCGTCAAGCTCTCAAACATTCCCTATATCGAGTATATACGCCAATATGGACTATCTTTTTGGAGGAAGAGTAGTATTATGAAGCCAGAAATGATAGAGACTCTTATCCTTGGATAATCTGGTATATTTGGAAGGTTAGGAATGATAAGCTATTCAGAGGTATAAACAATGACCCATTGGAACTAGTTATGTATGCAGAGAGTGAATGCCAAGCTTGGTACAATGCGAAGGATACTATACTTGTTCCTCCACAGGAACATACTGTTGAAGAAACACATGCCTTAAGCTTGGGTAATATTTGTATGGTGGATGGTTCATGGACCTCCACGGATCAATTTAGTGGAATTGGATGGGTTTGGAAAGATAGCATGGGGAAGATCCAACTTATGGGGACACGGAACTTAAGGAGGCGTGAGAAAGCATTACACTCGGATCTGGAAGCGCTAAAATGGGCAATGGAGAGCATGCTACAGCATTCGACCTGTCAGAGATTTGTGACAGATTGCAAGGACCTGATTGCAATGATAACAAACCCACAAGCTTGGCCAAAATTCTCAACTGAGCTGGAGGTCATTCAAATTCTTCAGATGTGTTTTCGGACTTCAAGATCAGCTACTTCCTAAGACGCAAAATGAAATTGCGGATTCGCTAGCTAAGAATGCTCATTATTTTCATAGATCTCTTTGTTTTATTGGTTGTTCTATTCAGGTCTGGTTACCCAGACCACCTCAAGCTTGAATAATAGAATAGCCGTTTGTTGCCAAAAAAAAAACTAAGGGAGGTCTGTGCTATGCGAATGATTTGATGTATCGATTTTTATAAAAAAATACATTTTTGTGTAAATTTTCTTTTATGTTAAGTTGAGTATAAGTATGATTATGTTGGCTACACCAAATTCCAATTATATAATTAAAGATGACAGAATTCTTAGTATTGTTGCTGATTTAATCAGTTGTCAGATTTTTATAGTGCTATATGTATTATAACATTATAAAATACATAAATCACTCGAAATCCATTAAAAGATAATGAAATTGAGTTTTCAAATACCATTATATCTTTTTGTGTGAGGGTTTATAAATAGTGGAGAAATAGGTTTTAATTGAGATTAAGTAGAAAAAAATAATAGTTTAATTATATATTTTGATAGAATATTACTTAAGTGAAAATCGTTTTATATAAAATTTTAGGAGCTTGTACTTCAAAATTGTTGCAAATACGTAAAATGTGTGACAGATGACGTGGTTTTTTATACCATTTTTATGTCGTTATAGATAACTACAAAATCATAAAAGAATAATCGTTATACAAAATGAATCATATTTTGATTGGAAAGAAATAATAGAACTAAAGTATTTATTAAAAACACACAATTTACTGCATTATATCATTTTAGTATTTACTTTATGTTTTATATAACTGATGTGAAATTTATTTAAAAGTACTATAAATAGATTAACATTTGTTTTTTCCCAAAAAAGAATATTAGAGTAGATAAGTCTAAAGCATCCTTTTTTGATGCGTATTCTTTTGCGTAAGACTTTTGGGGTAAAGAAGTTTTTTTTTTTGTGTAGTGTTTATTTCACAATTTAAATCTTATTTCGGGTGAAGACAAACCATTTATTAATCGCAAATCACAGCCCATATGAAACTTTTAAAATTTTATAAGAGATAAAAAATTTAGTAGACTGATGTTCCTGGATGTCATCAAGGATATGAACCTGGGAGTCTTTTTTCAATCATTGATTCTATGTTTGACACTTATTTATTTAATCTTCTTTTGGTGTCAACAAAAATATGAACCTTTTATGTAATTTTCATTTTTTTGCACAAAAGATTTTTTTTTCCAATAAAAACCTAACTCACAGTTCTTCTGTAGGCGTATTTACTTCGCTTTCCCATAACAGTCCAGTGTTGCGATTATAAGTAACTTACAACGCGAAGTAGAATAATAGTTACATATTACTAACAGAGTAGCAGTAGACGACGGATCAAGAGGTGAAGGCGAGAAACTATTTGGAAACCATTTCTCCGACTGCTCGTCTCTCTAACCTTTTGTATTATTTTTATTGCTTCTAAAAGATTTATTAATGACTAAATACTATGCCAAGCAAATAAATAGGCGGAAAGGAAAAGGTATCCATAAAGTCAGAGATTGGCTGATAAAAAGAAAGAAGAAAAAGGAGAAAAATATATTCTTCGGCAATAATAACGTGAACGTGGAAGCATATTTTTCTACATGACAATAGGTATACGAAACATTGTAACGATGAAAATGAAGATTGAAAGCTTCGAATGCGTAGAAACTTTTGAAATAATTATTTGGTTTATGATATTGACTGTATATTGAATGATGTGTTTTGAAGTTAGGACTTTAACGTTTTGACCATCTCATTACTTCCCCAAGCACTTGCAACCCACAGCAGACCCTTCCATGACTGATTGTCATTGCCTTTTAAACTTATCCAATAACATAGATCTTCCTTACTTCTTGCACTTTTTTCCCAATACAAACTTCTACTCTTTTCAATGGCAATCGAACAACAGAAACTGCTTTTACAATCTTCAATATCTGGCCAGATTTAACAAATTGAGCAAAAGGGTGCCGATGCAGCAGCTGACAGCAGCAAGCTTCAATGTTTCATTGGTGTTCTTGGAAGATCTTGCATATTCTCCAATCTTAATAGAAATCAGTCTCTTAGATTCTAGGAAGGGTTTCTACTCCAAATTCTGGCTGCAAAAACTCAAGAAACAGTGTATTCTTATATCCGAAAGAGCTCATGTCAACAACTTTTCCTATGCCACAATCACTGTCATTTGATTCAGTCCCATTCAGTCACAATCTTCATGGCTTTAGATTTTGTCTTTCTGATTTCCTCTGTTTGTACAATAGTTTCTTCTTTGCTTTCAGCTGACCCAATTGCTTAACCAGAATCTATGTTTGCTTAATTCAAAATTCAATCAATATCCACCACTTAATATAGTCAAGTTACATAAGAGATCATTAGTTTTCAACGTTGAGTAACTCTTGCCGAGATTTTCTTGTTGAGAACATGTTCAAGTTCTTAGAAAGAACTTTGAGAACCTTAGAATTCTTCTTCTTGCATATGAACAACCAGAAACATAAAAAATAAAACCAACATCTTCGAAGTTGTGCGGATCAAAGTCTAGAACCTTAGAAATCTCGCAACTACTTACAAAAACAGGGTAGTAAGAAAAGGTTAAAAAAGGTTAATATCACTCGGGTAATTTTTAACGCGCGGGTTTCATATTAATAAATATTGAGATTTTGGCTTCAAAGGGTAAATAAATATATAAATGATTACATTTTAAAAATCTTTTTGTCATGGTAAAATAATTTTTGTTTCTTAACAAAAATAATAAACTGAATGTCAGTGTTATCCAGACCAACCAATATTTGAATAATTATTAAATTTTTCATTATAATGCCAAAATAAGAAATAAATTGTTTTATTATTTATCAGTTTTATAAAATTATATTGAATTTAAAATACCTTTTATTTCTAAACATTATTAAAATTGAAGGAAATTTCTTTCAAAATTCTGTTGTACACTCAATTATATTTAAGATATTTTGAATTAGATTTTCCGTTTTTTTTAGGTATCTACAATTTGAGAATTCTATAGAAAAAAATTCCCCATTATAAATACTCAAATATATCATTTTTAATGTTGGGCTTCACTTGTAGCCTTGGGCAAAATATAGTTAATACCCAAAATATATCCATTTATCCTCTTATATATTAATTGAGAAATCACTTTAGTGATCTATGCTGACGTGTCGCTCACAGAAAAGTTCTCCAATTAATTGTTATAATTTGATTGGTTGATGGTTTTTCATTTTTCATTTATTTAATTAAAGTTTTTAAAAAGAAACTATTCATAGAATTACCTAATCTAATCTATATTTTCAAACATACAATTAAGCATCTTAAATATAGATGAATTAACATAATTTGTTTATAGAAATAATTAAATATCTAGATTACATTATATAAATTGATTAAATATAATTATATATGATACTATAGAAACAATTATAAAAACGGTTTTTATTATGTTTATATTAGTAGTGAATAAAATAAATCATAGATTTTAGAAAAAATAATTAATCTAAACTTAATAATATTAATTAAATTCACTCATTCACTATATATATAGTATAAAATGTGTCAAATGAATGCAAAACTGTCAAATATATAATTCTAAAAAATTTCAATCATTTTCCAATAACAATGTGATATCATATATGCGTTATCATATATTTTAAAACATAAAAATTATATGGTATGTTATTTAAACGTATATTAATCAATAAAATTTTTATTTAATTTATCTATTAATATAAACAGATAAATTAACATTATTATATGGTAAGTCATTTAAAATTATATTATTTGATAATTCATTTAATTTATTATATGGTAAGTCATTTAATTATATTAATCAAAGTATATTTCACAGGATTTTTCTAGAGTTAATACTCTATTAATATAACTCATATAACTTAGATTATAATAAAATTAGCATGCTTATTTTTAATAGGAAAAAAATCAAACATAAATAAAAGAACAAGAGGGAAGAATAATAAAATATGTTTGTTGTGTTCTTGGTATTTTTATATTCTTAAATATTTAATTTTTATTTGTTTGTCGAGGTACATGTACTTTTTGTGTTACTATAAATGTGAACTAATTAGTTTTATGTGTTTTTAAAATGTTAAGATAAATTTAGTAAGGAAGTTCAATAAAAATGACCATCTCTACAATTGTTATAGTCAAAGATGAAAAATATAATGTAAATTAAGAAAAATTATTTAAAAATTAATGAGATGTATTTTTTACACTATAATAAACTTTTAAAATGTACGATAATAAAATATTAGCAAAAATTATACAAATAAAAACATTTTATTTCATATAATATTGTATCTCACATTAATATTAAGTATACATGCCTAAAATAACGACATTTGGTTATTTAAAAATTGATATATTATTTTTTTCTTATTAGTTAATCAGATTTAATTAAGGGGGATTTGCCAAAAGTGACTTCAAAAGAAGTCTTCTCTAAGTTTTCCGGAAGTCTTCTCTATGTCGCAAGAAGTCTGCTGGGTTACTTTTGTAATTGACTATATTTGACTTTTCGAGAAAATACCTCTTTAGAAGTCTTCCGTCAGATGACTTCTCTAGAAGTCTTCCGTCAGATGACTTCTCTAGAAGTCTTCCGTCAGATGACTTCTCTAGAAGTCTTCCGTCAGATGACTTCTCTAGAAGTCTTCCGTCAGATGACTTCTCTAGAAGTCTTCCGTCAGATGACTTCTCTAGAAGTCTTCTCATTAATATTAAATGTTTTACTATTATTTTTCAATTGCAAAAGTAAACCGTGCAGACATCTTCCGGCATTGAGAAGATTTAGGGAGACTTTCAGAAGATTTCTGTAAAAGTTTTCTCCAGGAAGATTTCCTTAGAAGTCTTCTACAAAAATTAAAATTTCTGACCAACTTCGGTCAAATTTAAAAGTAACCTGTTTATCCGTGAAGTCTTCTCTGGGAATTTCGAAATTTTTTGTTTACAAAGAAAAGTTAGAAGACTTTTTGTCGAACAGATCTGAAAAATAAAATGTGGTTCGCGCTTTCATACCTTGAACTCGTGAGATGGCTTGCGTGATTTCTCCAATCACTCAGAACTTCACCAGAACAGCTACATACTCGTTAATCACCAAGAATGTGAGCTTATGAACTTTACATAATTTGTAATCAAAATCTTCAGTTTTTTTGATGAACTTTGAGACAAAAGTAAAATATGTGGTTTGTGTGGATAGAAAATGAGAAAGGATGAGAAAAAATCGAAACTTTAGGGCATTAACACTCTTAATTTGGTAGTTCAGGGTGGTTGAGGTATTGATGTTAATGGCAAAGTTGTAAATATTTGGTGAAGATGAGGATGGTAACGTAAAAGCATTATTTTCGGAAAAAAATAATAATGGTATTTTCGTGAATAACTAGAACTTCTAGGGTGAATAGGACAAAACAAAGTTTCAAAAAAACATAGGTTATTTTTGTGTTTGACTTGAAATTTTGAGTCATTTTTGAAAGAATCCATTTAATTAATATACGTATGGTTTAATTTAATTTAAAATAAACGAAAACAATAATTTTAAAAGATATGTACACTATGATTAGTTTTAATTAAAAATATTTGATTGAATGAGTTAGTGTTTGATAAAATAGGGTGATGATCAGAGATAATTTAAGAAAGAATTTGTTTGTTTAATCCATTTGAGTTTTATGTTAAACGCTAAATTAAAAAAATGAGTGAGAAAGTGTGATTTGGAAAAAAAAATGAGAAAAACTGCTTAAACTACCATTTTCCTAATACATATTTTTATGTTTCCCTTAACAAAAATTATCCTTAGTTTTAAAGAGATAAATCCTACTTTATATTAATTGAGAAACCACTTAATTGACTTTTAATTATGTGTCTTTAATAGGTTAAGTTTTAAAAAAATAGTTATAATTTGATTGGTTGTTAACATTTATTAGTTATTATTTTAATCAGATCTAAAAATAAAAGGTAATTATAGAATTAATTAATACAAATTACCAAATAACACAAATGATATTACAAATAATGATTTATCGTAACTAATTGTAGAATTAGAGAAAATACATATATGTTTTATCATTTTGTTTATTTTTACCAGTTAGTTATATATAATTAAATAAAATACTTTATCATTTCTATAGAAATAAATTTAATGGTTATATATTATTATATAAAAGAATTATATTTTTAGGTAAGGAATTATTATAACTTTTATATTTTTAAAGCCCACACAAAACCGTTTACAAAAGATCTTTTATGATAAAAGTCTCCGATCATTGTATTGGTCATATTGGAATTACACAAAAAAACACATTTTTTTTTCTTTCTTGAGAGCTAGAGTATTTTCTGGTTTTTCATGTGTTAAACTAAAATATAAAGTAATTCTACAACCAATTATCTGAATTAATTCTAATATTATTTTCTGCAAAATCTCACATATCTTCTCAAATATATACTGAAATTTTTGATTATCCAAATATTTGAAATTAAAAATTAAAATTTTAAATTTCAAATCATTATTCAAAAATTATAACAGTGTAAAGATAATATATATTTATTTATATAATATAACTAATATGCAAAATTGCGGGCAAACATCTAGTATTAGATTAAATACGTAAACTGCTAGCTAGATAAAAAAAATCTGCAAGCCCAAAATTCGTTAAATTCCAATAAGTACGCTAATTTGATAAGTGTGCTCATTATTAAATTTGTAGATCTTATGAGGCAAAGAGAAATATCATCTATATATTAATATAGAAACATTTTAAAATTGTAACATTAAGTTTGTATTAATTAAAAAAATATTGATTAGGTGACATTTAATTATGATGTCAATTTGGCTTACGTGGCAGCATAAGAATCAATTAAAAAATTAGTAAGTCCAAAATACAATTGTTAGAAAAACTTATATTCACCCAAACAAAAATGTATATGATATGATAAACTTAATACTCAGTGATAGTCATTAAATTAATACTTAACGATCTCATTAAATGAGACTTTCTTTAAATGGCTCAAGGTTGATTTATATCGTGATCCAACATAATAATTTGTTTTTAAAGTGTAAGATATATTATTACTCCGTATTACTTGGATAGCAATTTAAATCAAAGTTTGCTATATATTATAGCCTAAGTATTGCATATTTTTGCCATAAATCGGAAGTAATGATTTATTTAAGTGTTGATTTTTTTTATGAATAGCAAAGAGACACATATATTCAAAATTGTTTTGTTAATAAAAGAAAAAACGAAGAATATTGTTCGGTTCTTAAGCCTTCCTCGCCTACTGATATACCATGGATTTTATCTACTTTTAGTCATGGTATATAGGCGTTTTAAAATACATTATTGTTGTTTTGGAGTCTTTTTAGTATGTTTTCAGGTTTTGGAGTGATTTGGAAGAAAGTGGTGAGTTTGGTACATTTTGAAGATAAAATGATAAAGACCCGTAGCTGACCATCGACGAGCCTAGCGATCGACAATCGAGGATAATAATCGATCGACACACACTCTGTGTTGTCGATCGACGGCGAAGCGCGCAAACGCCAGATTGGTTCCAGCCGACTTTAAGCCCAAGTCCAACAAGAATTACCAGATTACCCTGAGGAGTTTTAACCTTATATTTATGCGCTATGCCGTTGTTCTAGGTAACACACGCTTTCTTACTTTCATACAGAAAAATACTTAGAGTCTTAGGTTTAGAGAAAAGATCCAAGAAATCCTTTAGAGAGTTGTGATTGGAACTCCAGTTTTCTATTCTATTCTATTTATACGGTTTTCAAATCTTTTTGTGATGAATTGCTTAGCTATGTCTGAGTAGTTCTCCTTGTCAGATTTAGGGTTCAGATATTCATGAGGGATTAGCCCAAAATATAGAATTTCTAAGTATTAGGATATTCATCAATTAAACTGTTCTTAACGCTTGTGTTCTAGAGTAGCTAACTAGGACTTTGCCTATAGATATTAGAGCGTAAGCTGAAGCTTGGTTCTCTGTCTGAATTAGTTTAGATTGTGCTAGGATTGCTAAAAACAAGTGGAAACTGATTTAGTTAAACCTAGTGAACACGTCAAACCCGTGCGTTAACGCTCCCTGGAAGGTTCATCGATCGACAACTCATTAGTTGTATCGATCGACGGGCTGAAAGGTGTATCGATCGAGACCCCGTTGTTGGAATCGATCGACACTTTCTGAGGACTAACAAGCAACAACTGAGGTCCTAGATCATGCGATAGATAGTCTAAAAATACAGAATTTGATCGAATATTCTTATTGTTCAAGTTCTAGAATATCCATTACATGCTTAGTATCTATATCTCTATAATCCTAATTGTCTAAATAAAAATCCTAAGTCTAACGCTTTCCATATATGTCTTAAAACCCCAATCAATCAATCAAACAATTACTTGTTCGCAACCTTGCTATTTACATTTAAACAAGTTTGCCTAGCTTAACCACATAACTAGTAGATCTATTGTGTGCCTTAGCTCCCCGTGAATTTGATCCCTAAGTACTGCAACTCGACCTCTTATTTGAGAGAGTACAAATCACTTATAAGGTAATTTGAGTGATATCACATTTAGCGTCATTGCCGGGGAGCTTCGATAGCCATTAGATCAAATATAGTTAGGTTTAGTATAGGTTTTTGTTACTTGCAAAAGCTGATAAAAAAATTTCGTCTTTTTAGGTGCATGCCTAGCAGTACCAGAAGCAACAAGAAACAAACACTGCTCTTTTCAGATCCTGCACACTTAGAACGCTCAATCCGCAGAGAAAAACGCACTGCATCGATTGACAATCGCACCAGTTTGTCGACCGACACTTGCCTTCCCGTCGACCGAGACTACTCTTCCTTCGACCGCCCATACCCACCCGACATCGATCGACATTCCACCTCGGACATCGATCGACACTGAGCCGCGAGACATGGTTTCGACTATAGTTCTAATTCAGGATGCGGCTGGAAACATGCAGGACCAGGAGGGTCATCTGCGTAATGCAGCAGGTCAGAAGATAGATGACCAGGGGGCTGTAATCCATGATACTGATGTTGATATTACAGCTGCTCAAGTTGTAGACGAGGCTGCTAGACCGAGGTCATTAGCTGATTACAACAGGCTAGATCAGTACTATGAGAACATATCTGTCATCCGTCCTCCAGTCATTTAGAGGCAAGACTTTGAGTTGAAGCCTCTGTATTTTACACTCGTGGGACAGACACCCTACTGTGGGTTATCACACGAGCATCCTATAGACCATCTGGCAAGGTTCGAGGATCTAGTTTATGCTATTAAAGCCAATGGAGTCCTTTAGGACTACCTCTTTTGCAAGCTCTTCAAGTACTCACTTGCTGAAGAAGCTTCGCACTGGCTTAAGCATTTACAGCGAGGATCTCTTATATCCTGGGCCGACATCAAGAACACATTTCTATAAAATTTCTTTGATGAGGCACACGCTGAAGTTTTGAGGAGCAAGATTGCTACATTCACACAGGAGCCTACAGAGTCATTCAGAAGCTCCTGGATCAGATTCAAGTCATATCAGAGAGACTGTCCATACCATGGATTCAATGAAGTGCAGCTGCTCAACACTTTCTTCAGAGGCATCGCGATGGCATATCTGATGGCTCTAGACTCAGCTAGTGATGGAAACTTCAACACTAGGAATCCAGAAGAGGCTGTGAGACTTATTGAGAACTTGGCGTCCAGCAACAGCACCAATAACACTGATTTCGAGAGAAAAAAAATTGGCCACTACCCTAGGAAAGGAGCAACCGGACGATGTTAAGACTAAGCTGGATAGTGTTCACAAGCTTCTCAAGAAGCAAGTCAACTTTGCAGAGGATGTAGAAGCTGTAGATGTTGACAGTGACATAGATGGAAAGGAGGATGTGAACTTCATTAGTGGTTCAGTTTTTCAGAATCAGAGGTCTGGAAATCAGAGTGGATACATAAACTCTTTTGGCACTGGACAGAAGACAAGTATCGACATATTCAGCTATTTTCTCATACGCAACAAAACTCACTCGGACGATGCTGAAATTAGGGTATTTAAATGAATAAGCAATATCATCAGTATCATAATAAATATAATAATTAAAAGGCATACACACTAAATATTAACTAAGGTTAACGATATAGATCTGACAGGTTTGAGGTTTTCAGCTCTTTTGTTATGGTTGTATCCCCACTCCAACTTTTCGATTGATATAATAGCTCCTAAAATATTTTATAGGGAATTTATGAAGAGTAAGAATCTAAAACAGTATATTGAAACAGAATATAAGTGATAGTTTGAACAAAATATAACCGACTAAAAATGTGGGATGAATTAATCTCATGTTTAACTCACCATATCTTACGAATGAGAATAGCTCGGATATCTACTCTGGAAATATGACTTCAACACAAGTAGTAGCAGCAAAACAATATGATGTTTATGACAAATTATTTTCGTAATGCTAGTAGAAAATACTACATTGAAATTAAATATTCTAATCCAGCAATGCTTATTACACATACAATAGAAATTTGGCATTAAAGAATTTTTCACAATTGCTTGAATCATCTGACCTTATAAGAACAAATCATATGAGTAGCATATTAGTATAAGACATAATATAAACTAGAGCTTGACCCACACCCGCACGGGTATTGATTTCTACGTTCTTATACATTGATATTCGTTTTTCATGATTAGTTGTATATATTTTAGATGTGTCGCCATATAACTAATTGTATTCAAAAGACCCGGATTGAATCGGGTAATAATATTATTTTTGGTATAAATATTCAAACCCGTTTCAGATGCATTGATTATTTGGATATTTTTATGTTCCTACACATTAGAATCAAAATCATTCAAATCCAGGAGGACCCAACTCGAACCCCGCACATAAATTTATAATATCCAAGTGGACCTAATTTCAAAACCAATCTAAGAAGTGGAAGTTTTAATAATCATGTCGTCTTCTGATTGTGTAGTAATTACTTGGGTATTGTGGTGGGTTCTTAAACTCAACATATGTATTTGAAGGGCTTTATAAATTGTAGAACGAATAAGCGTATTTTTCAATCTTGTGGCATTGGTTATTTAATTATGCTTTATGCTCGTTGTTGGCTTATTATGAAATGTATCTACAACCAAACGCAGAGTTTTATATATTTGTATTCTTCGGTTTTAAACTCAGAGTTATGCTTTCAACTCAAAACCATTTTCACGATAGCTAAGAAAAAGCGTAGCAAACTCCAGATGAGGAGAAAATTAAAAAAAAAAAAAACATTGATGCCTAAGCATTATTCAAAGAGGAAATCTGACTCGAGAATTCAAATTTTAAAAAACCAACATTGACGCCTAAGCATTATTGAAAGAGGAAAACTGACTCTAGAAACTCCATCATGTTCACTTAAGCTTTTCGTGCCTTCTTGACCACTTGTTGAAAGGAGAGGCTTCTTGGTGGCAGGACCACTGGAGGATGTTCCTCCATATGAGGTTTCCACACGTTCGTTACCTTCGATGCCAACATTAGGAAGGGATGAGGTGTTCCCAGGCAAGTCTTCTCCGTCATCATCGTCACCATCCTGATTAAAGAGAAACACATATCATTATTCGCATTCTACGGAAGGACCCGAATGAATTAAATGTGGCATTTTACGTCGACAACAAAGTCAGTCAGTGGCAGACAGTCACACGCTTGTTCATGCGAGAGATAGTGAAGGTCTGATGGTTGGCAGTGAAGTTGTTCATGTCTACCCTGACCTGAAATCTGTATGTCTTACCAACTATATCTGCAATAAAAGGAGGTGGCTGAGTCTCCTCTACGTTAACTCCCTCTCCAGCCTATGAGTTAAACGTTTTAGTTGCAAAGATATGTGATAAGATATGAAACTGGTTGGATGATGCTACGTACCATTAAATGACCAGCTTCATAGGTGTGCATGTTATGTAGTTTCTTCATCTCTCCATCGAAAGCCACAAATAGACCCTCATCCGTGTCGTCAGCAATGCTCATCTCCATCCGGTACCTTGTAACAAATTGTATGAAACCATATTGTATGTGGGAATTTTCAAAATGGTAAGAACAGATGATCCAATATACCAGAGCACTCCAACAACGCTTGTGTTGTTGCAGGAAACGCAAGTAAAAGATGAGTCAGTTCTTTGGAGCTTCTTGCGCACCTGGAGAAGGAAACGTAACACCAGCCTTTGTCCATCTTGATTCCAGTCACCCTTCCTGTGCGGACAAATTCAATCTCCTACATTGCAATATGGTTAGAATCACATTCATGATCTAGACAACCAAAATGTAGAACAAACAAAAATTTCTGTACAACCTGAGGCTCTGCTGCGATGATGAACTCATTCAGCTTAGATATGCTCATTGGTTCAACCTTGGCATATCCTCTCAGCCATGAAGGATCTGGGTTGTTTCCAGTGTTTCTCCAGACCAGCCTTAAGTGATAAATAATTGTGTGAGCATGTTATGGATAAAGAACATGAGAAACTGAATGTGGTTGAAATAACTTAAGAGTCATCAAATACTTACTCAGAAACAAAATCACCCCTGCATTAGTCTCTTTGTCAAAAAATATATGTGTCCCCGACGTGGCATTTAAGAACCGGCGGCCTGAAAGGAAAAAAATTAATGGGTGTTCAAGAAGCTATTATGTAGTCACGTTTAATCAAGAGAGTAATGATAGATTAGAATAAGTGAATGAGTAAAGGCAGGCAACAGCAACAGGGGCAATCTTCGAGCCCAATGAATCTACTGTTGCATAGTTGTTTTTATGATCATGAGAGATCTCTGGAAAGTGAGAAACCAAAGGAGCAAAGAAGCTTGGATCGTTGTTTCATTCCTTCTGGATGAACCCCTGGCTTATGAAGAGAAAAAGAAACTGAATACATTTTTCAAAGTTTGTCATTTTAAAAAAATCCTGATGAGAACATAAGGAAAAGAAGAAACGTAGAAGTATAGTCAAAAACCTATAACTTATTCAATACCTCTCATGGTTTTGTCTACATAGAGAATATGATCAGTCCTCTTGAATAGCTCTTATACACAGCTTTTCCAACATCCTACAAAAGATCAAAATCAAAATCAAATCGACTTGAAACTATATATCAAGCAAATATTTCCACGCCTCTATATTTGTGGCTTCCTTCCCAAAATCTGAGCAAGAACATCGGCCAGACATCAAGTTAGCAAGTAGAACAAACTGCTTAACCATTATAATGAGAATGAAATATTGAAAGCTATTGGAATTGTGAAGATGATTTTCAAAGGATGAGAGCTTATTTTTTTATAGGTGAAAGATGAATAAGATTCATTGAATGTGAGATCTTGGTCGGAGTGGGCAGGAAGAGTTAATTGGTCAATGAAGTTGAATCAAGGTGATTTGTAACGGTTTCAGAGGTGAAGGATCGAGACTGAAACGACATGAACATACTCCAAGCGAAGATTACTAACAAAGCGTCGAGTCACACTTCTTTTCAGAACCGCCATTGTTGGTAACATAGTCGGTTCTTCGAAAAGAGGAGGAACCCTAGAATTACTATTCAGGAAGAATCTCTATTGTCGTTTGAGCTCTGGAGAGACAGAAGAACACGGGTTTAACCCTAAACGAAAACATGTCGTTTCATCTAGGGGGAGATGATAAGCGGGCTGTACTCGCAAAAATTAATCCAAAGCCCAAATATAATTAAAGCCCATACGAATCACACACACGATTAACAAAACGTACTGTATCATTTGACACGTGTCGGCTCCTTAAGGCTCAACTTTGTGACCTGGATGCTGAGGTGACTTCACCAGGAGAAAGCAAACTCTCTTTTATATAAATAGATAGATTTAAATTTAAGTTATTATTTTATTCACATAAACTATGCCTTTGAATTTTGTATTTAGCTACGTAATTTTTAACCGATTGGATTAAGATTTAAAAAAAGTTTTAGCAAAACAGGTTAAACCGAACTATTAACCATATGCAAAACCCGGATATTTTCTATTTTTGATTTTTATAATTTGCACAAATTTAATGTTGATTAACTAATAAATAAAAATCAACACTATTACTTTTAAGGTAATATAATTAATTATTTGATATATTGTTAAGGTAAATATAATTAATGATGTGAGATGCCTAAAACAAAATTAATGATGTGATGTATTGATAAGGTAATATAATTGATTAAATTAATAAAAAGACACTATACTTTTTTTTATACTGTTATTCATGTTTCCAAACAATTCTCATTTATATTGCTATTTCTGTCGCCAAACAATCCCCAAATATAATTCAGTTTTGATAATATAGATTAAAGATTTGTTGCACTTACATGATCAATACTCACATTTTCATCCATCTGTATGATTTGACAATCATAACCGAACATTTTATTCTTCACGGTCCATTTTTGTACTATTTGGACTCTTAGTGAAACATTCAAAGATTGGGATTTCAGCCCTTCAAGAAAAAAAAACTTCCATGATAAATGTGTAATCAGTGAATGAATAACAACCTTATATACCTGAAAAAATTATGGCAAATGGAAAATGAAAACTAAATATTGTAAATAATATCTTAGCAACTCGATTTCCAATATTTGTTAGAAAATATTCTACCAAATTAAGGAACTGTATAAATTATAAATATACCGATAGTCATATTTAATATGAAAATATATTAGAAAAATATACATAATAACTAAAAATATACATGAGTATATAATTGAAATTTAAAGACCTTAGAAAATAACAATATAGGTAAATATAAAGCTGTAAAAATGACAACTAAAAGCATGGTAACGTAGATGTCAAATAAAAAAAACATGGTCACAAAAATATGATCAATATCAAGAGAAATATGTTAGACGGCAAGAGTATTCACTTTATTATCAATTGTCTTCTTAATTGTTTAGTATTCAGTGTAGTTAACATTAATCTGCATTTGATACGAATGATTAGTACAAGAATGATAGAATAAAGAAATGAAGAGGCAAATTGTGTGAGAATTTTAGGTAATATTAAGAAATCAAGAACATAAAAATATACATCAGACGTTTGGAAGTTTTACATCCGAGTAGTTAATAAGGGATCCCGATTCATTACATAGAAAATATTGAGAAGATGAACTTTCCATGAGAAGATAGATTTGATAATTTAAACATAATATTAAACTAAATTTCAAATATATTAAAAGAATATTTGTGTATAGCATTCCTTAAAGGAATATATTTCTTTTGTATTCTATTTTTGAAAAAGCTTTACTCATGTGATTAAATAGCAACCTATACGGTAATTTGGTCTTCAAACCTATACATTAAACTCTAAATAAACCCTAAAGTTCTGCGAATATAAACCATAAACCATAAAGCATAAAACATGTCTCTTTTTCAATGGAATTAATCACATATTACTGGAAACAATCAAATTTTGTGTATCCGAACGACATATGTTACTTAAACCATACCATATGATTTATCATATATAAAGTATATACTGTATGATATATTAATTTGGTCTTGAAACGTATACCCTAAACCCCAAACTATACCCTAAATGTCTGCAAACATAAATCATAAATCATAGAACATCTTATTTATTAAAAAAGAAGTCATGACTTTTTTTTATGTGTGATATTTTATTTTGGACCATCTCTTAGAAAAATCATCACATTTAGTTATTCTATCATTTAGTTTTATAATAGATATAATCACAAATATATATCTTAATAAAATCAACAATATAGTATTTTTAAGGAGAATCTCAAATTTTTTTACTCTTTATATATGCTAAATTTAAAAATCTGTATTCAAAACCAATAAAATAAATATAATTAAATATACCAACTGATTTAATAAAAAAATTATAACCTATTAATCTAATAACTGTTAACAGCATATATAATTATTTTGTAGGCTATTAACTATTTTGTAGGTCACATCATTAACAAAAAAAATTCATATGTTATGCAATCATAATATATGATTATATACATATGATCGTGTATATTATTTTTAATATTATGTGATGCAACCATAACATATAATTAATGTTATTATTTTGATGATGTCAAAAAGTATCACAACATGTGATTGTTCTTTAATATTATTAACATTTTTTATCAAATTAATACCATTCTAAAAACATATAATGGAATTCTTTTATAATAATATAACTAAATTTAAATATATTTAATAATATATATTTAATACCATTCTCAAGAATGATGTTCAAACGTTAAATCTAAATTGAAAAATCATTTGACATATAAAATAAATTGTAATCTATATAATAGAAAGAAATATAGCATATTTTGTCTGTGAAACAAATGTATTTACAAATATAGATGTACTAATATATATAATCAACCAAATGACACTATTTCCATTTTTCTTACTTTGAAATTTAGCTTTGTTCACACAAATTAAAGAAAAAAAATTAGTTTCTATTTTATCTAACCAAAAACATCATTAACTATTCACCTAATCATAATTCAACCAATAAAAACACTAACTAGAGAATATAAAAAGTTATATAAAAGGAAAAACGAATAAACTTGCATTGAAAATTGAAAATGTCCTCTAATTTGAAGTCAAAAGAATTCTCTAAAACGTCATATATAAAAAACAAAGTGAAGATGTTCTAAAAAAAGTGAATATGTTCTACAAACAAAAACACTAGAAAATTTTCTACTTTGTATAAAATTATCAAATTACAAGTTACTTGTGTAACATATCAATTTGATTGTTTCACCATGCAAAACCGAAATATTCAACCGACATAGCTTACAATTTCCTCAATTTAATTTTAAAAAAACACCCGCGCGGTTGCTCGGATCAAAATCTAGTGTCATTTTACAATGGAATCACATATTACTTGTGCCATACCATACATATGTTACTTAAGCCATACCATATGTTTGGAATCATAGAATACGTCACTTTTGTATATACAATAAGCTTTACAATAATATGATTCAAAACCATACCATATGATTTTAAAAAGAGTTAGGGAACCAAACCAGAATTAAAGGGTGACAGTCTGGCGAATTTTGATTAGGATAACCGGAGGATAGATTAACACAAACCGAGATTGAGAAAACGGTAATTAATAACAGTTTAGGGAAGATAATCTCCGCATTAGCTATGTCACCAAGTTTAGAGAGGCTAATCCTAGGTGTCATTAAGTCACATATGACTCATCAATACATGTCATATTGCCAAGTGAATTTTAAAAATTGGTTAAGGAACTAATGGTAAAGGAGCTCCATTGGTAAAGGAGCTCTAGCTTATCAAGTGGTAAAGTAAATATGGCACATATAGTTGGTCAAGGTGAATCAAATCCAAGGTGTAAACTCGAGCTGAGACTCATTTATCACTAGGCCAAAACAACTTGGTTTAATCAAATTATTATGTATTTATTTAAGCGTGTTCTCTTACAATTCCTTTTAACAAATGAAAGAAATTTATGTAATTTTTTTTTGAGAAAGGAATTTTTTGTAAAATTATCAATTCTTGGTGTATTAAATGTGGTTTGTTATTGAATTGTGTCGTTCCAATCACCATTAAACAAAAATAAAATATAGAAATCTCCTAAAGAAAGAAAAATTGGTCGGGAAGAATCTACATATACGCTAATTTCTTAATACATTTAACAAAAAAAAGGAGGCTGTATATATGTTTGTCTTCTTGTCGATGGCGAAAACACAGAAGAATCGTTGCTTCGAAATAAACTGAAAATGATATAACATTAAAAAATTAAATCGAGTAATTCAAAGATGATTAGGCGGGACCCACTCTATGGACCAAGTAAATGTCAACTCAAACAGAAACAAAGCGAATCTCTCAAAATATATAATTTTAGTTCAATGACGAAATTGATCAAAAAAAAAAAAAAGTTCAATGACGAATAAGTCGCCGTCTTCAGACAACGCGGTTCAGATCTTCTTCAGCTTGTTCTCATTAATTTTTCTTCGTCTGATTATTTTTGGAATCTAAATAAGATGTGTTCTAGAAGCTTGACGCATTTGTATAACCTCTATTATCTATAATATATTGCATTTCTACCAAACTCTCTTTATCATCGTTCCTTTTTTTGATAACCAACTCTTTTTAATCTTTCTTTTTGAGTGTTTGTTGAAATGTAGTTTCTACATTTCTCATTTGTTTTGGTAATTTTGACCAAACTATTTGTTGACTATGTTGGTAATGCTTGGAAAAGAAGGACAAGAGAGAGTGTTATCCTTCTAGAATCGTTTTAAATTACCAAACCATTTGGTAATTTTGACCAAATCATTAGTCAACTTATTGATATTAATGTCTTCCTACTTGTGTCACGAAGATTGTAGTTTTTAGATTTTATTTGTTTCACAAAGATAATAATTTTGGGGTTTCAACGTAACTTTATATAGTTTTTATCCATTTTGTCCACACTATTTAAGACAATTACTACATGCAATATTTTTATTATAAACTATTATGTATTAAACTAGGATTATCGTTGATATTGCAACTTTATTTTTAAAGTGTGTGAAATCTCTAAAACTACAATTTTAGTGGAATGGAGGAAGTGCTTTTTCTCTAAAATGTTGAATTTGCTCATAAGTTCATAAATGATCGCATCTTTCTAGAAATTATTTCTTTTATCGCAACATCTATTTACTAAAAGTGCGACTGGATGGAACCATTAGCGATAATATTTCAACCACATTTCAATACTCTGGTTTCAGCCAGCAAATTCACCAATCAAGCGAAAAATAATTTAATAGTTTTTTATTCTTTTACTCCATTACTGTTTACTTTATTGGACTTTTTGTTCATCAAAATTTGTCAAGAGAAACGTGGTTGCGCTGAGTTCAACTTTTTATTTATTTTTAATGTAACTTTTCCTTTCCAACTTTTTCACTCAATTAGACAACTTTATTTCTGCTTATTTACTCTGGTTTTTACCAGTCATAACCTAAATAAGGCTAGTTCTGGTAAATTTTTTTAATTAATTTATCATAAAAATAAAAGTCAAAATGAATATTATTCATAAAGATGGGATCAGTTGGCTTGACCTCATAGAATAGAGATGGAAAAATGTTTTGTTATTTGTTTGTAACTCAATTTTCGAGTGATTTGATGAAATTGTATTTAACCACTGATTATGACTTCATTAAAAATTAAAGCCATATATGAGAACACTATAGTCATGCCTACTTTAAAAACTGAGAAGAAACACTAAAACAAACAAACAAATCTAATCTATTTAATTAAAAAATCCTATTTTTTATCTACTTATAAATAGTCTAAGTTGAACCATTACATTTAACTCACTTTCATATTATTTCTACTTATACCTAACTTAGTTATTATTAAATATATATCATAACTTAAAATTAAGTAACTAAATAACTAATCTCTTATTTTAAATTATGAGTTCAATTTATATTAACACTAATTTTACGTAAATAATCAATTATATTTTATTTATTAATATAAAAAATATATATACCTACTAATTCATATATACAACTGTACTTTAATTCAAATGTAAGAAACAAATTCTTTAAAATCTTCACCAAATACATAATAATATATCTTATAGATAAAGTATTAAAACTAGAGATACATATATATGATAAAATAAATAATAATAGTCATTAATATTTAATGATATGCTTGAACATGTTATTATTATTGATATTTTTTTAATGAATATATGTTATTCCAACACATATAAAATATTTATCAAATATAAAGCTCATTGAACAAAACATAACATATATTTTAAGTTAGGCTTGAGCATTCAGGTACCTGTTGCGATACAGGTTGCGTATTTGGAATTTCAGTTTTAATTTATATCACATCCTAAGTCTTATTCTGATAAATTTGTAAGTACGGATCGGGTTCAGATATAACACTTCGGTTTTGTTTCTAATTTATATCACATCTAAAATCCATAAAGTAACCATATATTGTTATGATTCAGGTTATATGGGTTCGGTTAAGATATATCCGAAATTAAATCCAAAATTGAAAAGAAAAACATAAGAAATAAACTTTTTTGTATAGGATTGGATATTTAAAGTACTTATTGAAGATTTAAATACTTATTTTAATATATAGTTTCAAAATAAATATAGAATTGAATATTTTAAGTACATATTTATGTTTCAAATAATTTGTATTTGCGATTAATTTGGATTTTTGGATTAGTTTTTTGGATTTCTTGGGGATTTTTTTGGTTTTTCGAGTTGCCCGTTCGGGTTCGGCTAATAACACTTCGAGTTCGGATATGTGGTGTACCACACTAGACTTATTTTGAAATTTCTTATATTTCGGAATGGACACGGATCAGGTTTTTTGGTTTGACTTAGGTATGGACTTTGAGTTACGAATTTTATGCACATGTCTACTTTAAATGAAGAGAAAATGCGATTATATAAAAAAAATTACCAAAAAATTATTCTGTGCTTTAGCGCGGGTGAAAATCTAGTAGTCTCTTAAATCAAACGGCTATTTTAAAGGTTAGTTTAGAAAGAAATTTTATAACTAAACATGAACTATTATTAAAAAAACGTAAAAATAAAATGGATTTTCAGAAAGTACTATTAAATAACTTTCATACTTCGAAAAATGATTATAAAGTGAAACCAAAAAAATTTGAGAAACTATATGTAATTCTAATAACAGTTTGACAGAAGAGAATAACTTTCAGTCACTCCTTCTATACTCAAAATTTTATTTTGTAAAATTATTAAAAAAATTATATACTCATTTACTTTGAACGATCAAAGACAAATAAACTAAAAGATGTATAGTGTTTTTGACAAATATATTAAATTTTGAGACATTTGGTTAAAATATAAAAATTGATAACTCAATTGTTCTACTAAACCTTTGTCTATTAAATTGGGGAATTAAGATTTGCATTTTATGTAAATTCATTTTTTTCCAAATAATCGATTATTTGAAGTTGTTCTTTCATTGAAGAAAACTTGAGTTTGTCAATAAATGTTTTTGTTATAGGCAAAGTTACAGTAAAACATATAATTCTTTAGAATCTCCTCTTCTCTCATTCATTCAACGCTTTTGATCGTTCATATTTTTATTCGCTGGAATCAACAAAAATTTCATATGTAAGTTTTCAACTGTAAGAATTTTTATTAGATTGATGATGTTTTAGCTAGGCTGGTTCTTGATATTCTGAGACCGCATAATTAAGTTGATTAATTTGAGTAAGCGATTTAATTTTTTTATTGGATTGATTTCAGTTTTGAACCGCTAAACTTAGACTGTTTCAAGATTTTCTAAACAAATTTTTGGACGTTAATACCATATTTTGATAGCTCTCATCAAAATATTGTATTTGATATATTTTTTTGATAAACACTATCGGCTGATCCGGTCTGTCCCGGGAGGAATACACTCAGTGCTACAGAGTGGACTGACTATCACACTGTCTGATCCAAGTTTGGAATACCTTCTAACTAACTACAGGGGGTGAACTGATCATCTGTTACGATCCACCATGTAAACCATTTGGATCGAAACCAAAACCTAGACTGGCTAAGTGATGATATTTGTATTTGGTATATGTTGTGAATAGAGAGAAAGAAGAAATCGGTTATTCTTATTATTAGTTCGTAGACGACGATAACTTATATAGGAATACAAAGTTAGGGTTTAGAACCTTCTATAATATAGGCTTATGGGCCTATGATGGACATCCACATTAATATTCATAACACTCCCCCTTGGATGTCCATTATACAAAATAAGTCTTAAAGCACGTATGATATTGCCTCGTTAAAAACTTTACCAGAAAAACTCAGTGAGAAAAACCATGGTTAAGGGAAAAAGAGTGCAGCGCACATCTACTCCCCCTGATGAGAACATAACTTGAGATATTTGATAGGAGACAATCCAGTGTGATGAATTAACTCTTTTGTCTTGGGCTTGGACCGGTTCACTTCTCTTGATTGATCTGATATTCCTCACTGAAACTTGGATATCTTGGTGACCATAGGACAAAATGACTTCAAATCACTTGGAAATCGAAGCTAACATGTCTAACTTTGGACATCCACATTAATATTCATAACAGTATATTAATGGTAATTTCAATTGATTTTAGGTATATACACTAAAATAATAGTGCAAAGAAGAGGAAAAAAAAGAAAGAAACAAAGAAAGAGAAAATGAAATATAATAGATTGAAATTAGATCCGAGAATATTCATCTGTGTTATGATTGTAACTCTTAGATTTTCAGATTTTTTGGGAAAATAATAACTGAAAACACAGGCAAACATACATTTTGAAAAGCGGTAGAAAAATATAAATAAGTGAAAACATCAATGTAAACTAGATAGATCATATATGAACGGTCTAGAACAATGCAAAACACATACTCTTACCAAAGTAGATGATATAGAAAAAGTTAGGATAGAAGCTAAGTGTCTAAAATTTATAGCAAAAGGTGTAAACACATACTCTTACCAAAGTAGATGATATAGCAAAAGTTAGGATTGAATCGGGTAATAATATTATATTTTGATTTCTTTTACATTTGAATGCTTTTCTTTGTTGAGATTTAGATAAAATAACTTAGTTAAATTATAACAAGTGTCTCTAAATGTCTATTGGAACAATTAAATTTTCAATATTTCTCATTTACACAATTTTTTTCTTAAAACTTTACTGAAACGATATTGGTTATTACCAAACTAGTAATTTAAATTTTACCCGAGTAGACCACTCTATCCAGCTTGTAGCTACTAGAAATGATGAGAAAGAAATAATTTTTTTTTCATACTTGGTGGGATACATAGGAGAGATACAACTTTAGAATACAAACCCGGCAGTACACAATTTTGTGGTGAAAAACTCCCATAACATTGCTAGCGATAACAGAAACAAGTTACAGTAGCTTTATTTCGGTGTTTCGAATTTATGCTCAATCTTCCAAAATATCTACAATATTCCGAATTATCATTGCTTCTGGCATTTTTTTGCCGTCGTATTTTGTGAATCACATGTTTTAAAGCTGTCGGGGTCCAATGGAAGAAGTTATGATAACACGTATCTGTAATTTAGTTAGAGAAAAGGGAAAAACCTATCATCATCTAGAAGACTAGAATTGGTAGCACCCACTACTGACTGATCAACTTGTTGCTGAATTATTTAGAAAACATAAATTAAAACTAAACAAAGTAAGTACACACGCGGTGAACGCGTGCATGTGTAATTAACATTTACAATGTCAAAGTTGGGTTAGAAATATACAGCAACCTTTGCCCAAAGAAAAAAATATATACATCAACCTCCGAAAATTGAAAGTTAATTAAAAAGCAGTAGCATTTTCAAACACTTTTGTGACATCCCGGTTATAATATATGAAAAAAAAAATTGATTTGACTTTGTATATCGCCAAAGTATACTTACTTTTTTAGTCACACATCCGTTTAGAACTTTAAAGTTAAGTGTGTTTGAACTAGAATAGTGGAAGGATGTGTGACCTACCGAAAAGTCATTCGCGATATCATATAAGTGAGGCCAAAACATAGAAAAATATCATATGGTGATTACAGGGTCAGTAAACAAGACTTCTGAGCCTCCAAAAAATTAATGCCCTGCCCGTTGCACGAAATGAAGCTCACGGGCGAGTGAGTGGGCGTGGAAGGCCCATTAGCCGCTGACGGTCAGTGTTATATGTGGTGTCAGAGCCGAACCAAGACGAGTGTGGAGCCCTTATGTGGACTCACACTAACATGGGTATCGATCTTGGGCACATTGAAAACGTTACTTTCTTTGAGAGTGGGTGAATTGTGACATCCCGGTTTGTGGTATATGTGGAAGGGCTTAAAAGAATTGATTTGACTACCTATATCACCAAAATGCACTTACCTTTTTGGTCACATATCCGTTTAGAACTTCAGGATTAAGCGTGCTTGAGAAGGTATAATGGAAAGATGGGTGACCTACCGAGAAGTCACTGGCATTTTCGTGTGAGTGAGGCCAAAACACAGAAAAATTCATGTGGTGGTTGCAGGGTCACTAAACAAGACTTTCAAGCCTCCAAAAAAATTAACACACCGTCCATCACACATAATGGAAACCACATAGCAGGAGTGAGAGTCCATTAGCCATGGACAGTTGGGAGGTTATAACTTTATTTATTTGTATACCTTGACAGATGATTCATGGGTAAGTTAATTAAGGGTAACATCAGCTTCTCTGTCAAGCTGGGAAACAGCGTGTTAGAACACATGTCTACTTTCGAAGGTAAACCATTATGTCTTTCATTAGTTCGAAGAATTTTGGACGTGTGTATTTTTTAAATTTACCAACTCTACAATATAGTCAAGTAAAAAAAACAATAGAAAAGAGGAGGTAAGTAATTAGATTATCAAATGAGATAGTTTAAACTATATTCCTACATGAGCCATTATACGACTCAATGCAGAATGATACCTAACTATCTACATACAACAGTTAAATAATGAATCATCATTCCGTGACATCCTCATTTCATTACACATTATCACCAAACATGTGTATAACTACGTCTCTCTAAACATTTTGCTAATGGCCCTACGGCCCTACTGCCCAACCAACAATGACCACCATTCAGTTTCCTACATGACCACCCGTTCGTGGCCATTTGGCTCATCTGGCATTACCCTACTGTCCATAGTCACATATGTCCTGATTCTGCATCTCATATTAATCTTCGGACCTCACCAATCAGATACAACACATAGTTTCATGCTTAACAACATTCATTATCGTTATTAAGTTTATACCATTCATTTATCAATCCTAGTTTGTTCATAATCACAATTCAGTATCATCAAAAAATCAATCACATTAACACAATAACTCATTTTATTGTTTTAACAATACAAGTGTTCTTATGCACCACTCAATATTGATCTAACTACCTAACATCAATCAACAAAGCTAACCAATCATATGATCCAACATAAAAAATATAGAAAAGCAAGAGAAGAGAACATCCCCACCTGGATCAAAGATGAACGAGATGTAGATCAGCAGGACATGAATATCTATAGAACACATATGAAGAACGAGACGACAAACGACGGACAACGAACAACGACCAGTCGGTATCAGCGTCGGGAAACTACGACAATGAACGAGACGAAAGGAGCAACAGTTGCTGGTTGGTGAGCAACAACAACAGCGGAGGCAAGGCGTCGGTGGCGGATATGGGACAGGGCCACAGGGGCGATCAGTAGTTATGGCTCGGGCTCGGGTGCTTGACACCTCAAGATATCTACAAGGTTTCGTTAGATTTTTTCTGATAAGAAAATAGTGAAGAGAAGATATTTTTCATAAAAAAAGGACAACGTACTCTATGTTTAATCCTAACGGGTCTTTTACCTAGAAAGATTCCCTTTAAAATAAAAGGAGAGTTTGGATTTGGATTTTGAGATGTTACATTAAATGATATATGTTTTTCGCTAGAATATCTAAGATATTTAGAGTATAAATTCAAATAGAATATATAATATACCTGGTTTGTGCTAATAATATATGTTGAGCCGGCCCTGATCTCAAGTATTCAAAGACTCTGAACTTCCTAGCATTTTCTCACAAATAACTTTTTTTCTTACCCTAGGCCCCTAACGGATTGCTATAATGTGTAAATTCGAATGCATTGGTTGTCAGGTTGCATATGGACGGTTTTAAGCATCCACACTAAGAATTTTTTGTATGATCATGCTTCATGTTGTGATGCATGTAAGGTTTTATTGTGCGAACCGGAGCGCCATGCAATAAAAACCATAGGGAACGAATGTTCTAAAGTTGAATAACGTTGGGGAGTTTTATAAAGAAATTATTATTGTAACCTACAAATTTTCAGTAATAGTCTTTAATTGTATTAATTTTATTAATAAAAATAACTTGATTTTTATTTAGAATTTTCAACGTGGTCTTTAAATATTTTTCAAATATCATAATTATACAGTATTGAAAAAATGATTTGTATGTAATTTTTTTCTTAGATGGCAATATTGTGGCTTAGTGGGGTTTGAAAGTAAGTATTCAAGGTTATTAAACTCAGACATCAACCATCAGAAAAGAAAATTGTTTTTTCATTGATTTACAAAACAGGAAATTATAAAGGGAAAATTGCCAAAACGGAACAAAAAAACAGCATAGTTGTCCCTTTGGTATAAAACATTTTTTGTCCATTTTTTCTCTTTTTTACCCTTTCCATTTCTAAAACTTAATGAAATAAATAGTTTTATGAATCAAAAAATTATAAAAAATAGAAACAATTGATAAAATACCCATATATACAAACTGATATATTTTTTTTGTTGAAAAACTTGATAAATAAAATTTTTAATTTACGTTCTACAAAAAATAGATTTCGTCTTCTACGGGAAATAGGTTAGTAGAAATTAAATTCCAGATTAAACAAGTTCATCTACTTTTTTTAGAACGAACAATCTACTTTTAATTAAACTTCTAAATATATGGAATGTGAATTCTACTAATTGTAAAGTTAGCTACTTTTTCTCAGAATGCAGTTTCTATTTTTATGAGGTATTCTAAAATTTTCGGAATGCGAAATCTAGACAATACTCAAACGTCTACATGAGGTAGAATCTGCTTATAGGATTTTTGTCTTGGTTCTACCCAGTGTAGAAAGTACCTTCTACGGATAAAAAAACCTGATTTTGGCATTTATGGAAGTTTCAGTTAAAAATATATTCTAAGAATATTTATAATATTCTCTCGATCGCTCTTATCTGGAGTATTTCCCACGGCATCAAAGCCGATCTGTTCATCGTCGACCTCTCTCGGTTTGATCACGAGTTCACTTGATCTCCACGTTCATTGACGTGTGGTTACTGATCGATCGACTACATCCCTGCCCCTATCCATTTATAATATTCTAACTTCCGCGTATATTTGTAGTAGGAGATTTAATTAGATGATCTATTTGCATCAAAGGTACTGTATATGTAGCTGGCTCAGTTGGTGAAGGAAAGACTTTTAGGGGTTAACGGACCCGAGCTCGAACGTCAAATTTGAATTTTTTTTGTTCGTGTTTTGGATTAAAAATTATAATAATACAGTTTCACCTCGAACACCCGACCTTTACTATAATGACCAATATGCCAAACCACTAGGATGAGCAGTACAGTTGCTTTCATAGTAAATCTGTTAATATACAACGATGGTTCACCTAACAAAACATGGGAAAAGTTTGAGTTTTTGTTCTTACATATGTTGGGTAATAGGTTAATTGTGGATCTCAATCGGGTCGGGTTTTATGACTGAGCTGGATCCTAATGTCGGGTTTATGAGAAACATAGTCAAGAGTGTTGTATTTCAGTCATGATATGAACTCGTGGAAGAGAATTACGCAAATTGTTTTGATAACTTTGTCTCTAGACTACTTTTGGGACGATTCTAATTAAGGAATTAGTAGCACTGCCTTAGCACTGCCTTAGGGTTTATTTGTTGTGTATTCTAAAGTTTTAGTTTACCACTACAGTTGTGATTTAGGGTATCGTTCAGGGTTTGTTTAGGGTCTCATTTAGGTTTGTTTAGGGTCTCATTTAGGAGAAACTTATCTTTGGTCATAAACAAGGATACGGGTCAAATATCACTAGATGGGTGCGTGCAGTGTTGAATTGGTTAAATTTGAGATGTGAGTTTGAAAAATTGGAAGGAACGTTTCTATAATAACTGTCTTTAAACTACACCAAGACATTCAATTTGCATCTGGTACAATATAATACAACTTTAAACATGGAAAAGAAATCAAGCTTGAGTATAGGAACAAACCTAACTTGATATTGACATGGAAAATAACTAAGTTTGTAACAAATATACCAAAGTGAAAATGTGATATCGAACAGGCATGCGCTCAGTGTCGGATCTGAAGCATTGAATCTGGTCAGCCCGTCAGCCTTAAAACTCAAATTGTTGATCGATAATAGTATGGTTGTACCTGTTCATCTTCTTCGCATCCTCCCGAATGGAAAACAAACCAATACAGACAAAAAACAAACATTGAGAAATGCAAAAGAAAAGCCTTTTGAATTAGCATCAAGACAATCACTCTCTCCCACATGGATGATGAAACCAATGCAGCTGTTGTAATTCAGGAACTCCTTCTATTGTCTCCCAATAGAACGAACCACAAGTTCATTATTCTCATTGAGAGAAAGGTTCTCAAGAAAGGAGAATACAAGAAAGTATATGTACACCCGAGTGCACATAAATACAATAGCATCCAACACTAACCAAATAACTCTTCTCTTACCAACAAAAATACTAAGGTGTAAAACATTGATTTACATCGAACATAATATCTTAGCTATCTTTTCAAAAACTTAACATATAAGCTTGTAGCTACAAATTCAAACATCAAACAAGCAATTCTTCAGAAACAGATAAGAACGATGACTTCATATGATCTAACCCATCAACAAAGAACATAACTTTCCTCGAGAAATCGAAATCCAAACCAAAACCCAGATTGTAGAATTATTGTAAGAACGAAAAGATTGTTTTAAAGCACCAACCTCCAGAACTCCTCGACAGTGTAGAACGTGAACGCGGATCTAAGGAGCTTCCCCAAGTCATCTTTTCGTTAGAAAATCAACGAATGAAAAGAGGAACTGTGGAAAGTCCACAAATGCTCCAAGGGATGCGATTCATGAACTGTGGATTTGCCCGATTCGTCAACATCTCCGTCTACGATCTCTCTTTCTACCGCATCGTCACCTGGTCCAATTAGATGCTCTACAGAATTAGGTTTCACTTCCTTGGTAGCAACAACAGGCTTGAGAGCGTCGTTTACAGCCATCGTCTCTCCGTCTTCTCTTCTCCGAACGATCTACTTCTTCTCGAAGGGATCCACATCTGTAGCCGTCTCAGTTTATCGAGAGAGAGAGACTGAGAAAACAATTAGATCTAGGGTTACGGAGAAATGAGCTTTTTTAATTATTATTTTCTTTTATTTTTTACTACGTTTTTTAATATTTAAAGTAGTTTAAATCATATTTTATTTGATTAATCACATGCTAATTTTGGAATTATGAAAAAACTTATACCAAAGGGACAAACTAAGGTTGGTATTATATTAATAGGACAAAGAGTGTGTTTTTTTATTCTATTTTGGCAATTTTCCCAATTATAAAAGGAACACTTGCGCGTAAGCAATGAACTTTTGGTTTTGACAGCGTATGATATACATTTACAATGTCAAACCGCGGTTAGTAAAATATAAAGCGACCCCTAAAAATTGAAAAAGAGTAGTAGTAGTTGTTGATGGATTTGAATCGAACATTTTAATCTAATAATTAACCTAAAGTCTTTCTTTTTCTCTCTCCTCGTGACCTTTAAAAACCTCCTCCAATATTCCACACCCAAAACAAGACAGACAAGACAACACGAAAAGAAAAACAAAACAATCAACAATGGTGGTGAAGAAGAAAATCTCATGGAGATCACTAGTCGCTAGCTGTTTAGGAGATCCAGATATCATAATGGCTCCTCCTCAGAAACCCAAGAGAAAAGATGACGTCATCAAGAAACAGAGCTCGTTTCAGAGACTATCGGTTCTTGATTTGAGCAACCCGAGTTCCAACACTTTATCAGAAGACCTATCGATTTCTCTCGCTGGATCAGATCTTCACAAATTCACGCTCGGCGAGCTTAAAATCATTACACAATGTTTTTCCTCAACCAACTTCCTCGGTGAAGGAGGGTTTGGTCCTGTTCATAAAGGATTCGTCGATGATAAGCTTCGTCCTGGTCTTAAAGCTCAGCCTGTCGCTGTTAAATTGCTCGACCTTGAAGGTCTTCAAGGTCACCGTGAATGGCTGGTTCGTAATTTCATTCTATTTCAGTTTCCCCTATTAATTAATCTTCTTAATCGTTCTGGCTCTAAATCTTCTTCTTTTTTTTTTATGGTTTTCAGACAGAAGTCATGTTTCTCGGACAACTAAAACACAAAAATCTTGTGAAACTGATTGGCTATTGCTGCGAGGAAGAACATAGGACTCTTGTTTACGAGTTTATGCCTCGTGGAAGCTTAGAGAATCAACTTTTCAGAAGTGAGTTTCTTTCTCTATGTTTCTTGTTTATTGACGACCAAATTCAGACAAGAAAGTTTCTAAATTGAGATGATTTTTTTAAATCCAAATTTACAGGATATTCAGCGTCGCTTCCATGGTCAACGAGGATGAAGATCGCTCATGGAGCTGCAACGGGTCTTCAGTTTCTTCACGAAGCAGAAAATCCTGTAATATATCGGGATTTCAAAGCTTCCAATATCTTGTTAGATTCGGTAAGCAATAAGTTTCATTTTATAACTTCTGAGTTTCAATCTCTCTTTAAAAGTTCTAATCTCAAATTGTTTTTTTTTTTTTTTTGGTCAAACTAATCTCAAATTGTTTTATTTTCAGGATTACACAGCTAAACTCTCTGACTTTGGATTAGCCAAAGACGGACCAGAAGGAGACGACACGCACGTTTCAACGCGCGTGATGGGCACGCAAGGCTACGCAGCACCTGAATACATCATGACCGGTCATCTAACAGCGAGGAGTGACGTGTACAGCTTCGGAGTTGTTCTACTCGAGCTTTTGACCGGTAGGAGATCGGTAGACAAGAAAAGATCTTCAAGGGAACAAAATCTCGTGGATTGGGCTCGTCCAATGCTCAAGGACGCTCGTAAACTTGATAGGATCATGGACCCTAGGCTTGAAGGTCAATACTCAGAGACTGGAGCAAAGAAAGCAGCAGCTTTGGCTTACCTATGCTTAAGCCATCGACCCAAGAACCGGCCTTGTATGAGCACAGTCGTCTCTATCCTCGACGATCTTAAGGACTATAATGATATTCCCATGGGGACTTTCACTTACACGGTGCCGAATACTCCCGAGAAGTCAGTTTCCGATAATAGAGAAGACGAAGGTCGTGTTAGGGAAAGTAATAAGGCTCGTAAGAGTCATCATCATCGATCATCGCCAACGGCTAACTCTCCGAGGACTAAGTCTCCAACAGCTAAGTCGCCCGGCGGAGGAAACCACCGGACAACTTTGCGAAATGGATTGAACTCGCCTATGAGAAATGAGGCTGGTGGCGAACGGTACTAAGTTTTCTGGTCTCACCTACTCTTCAAATTATTATTATAAAAAATCTAATGTAAATAATTAAATAGTTTGTTGTTTTTTCATCTCTGAAAAATTTATATATCTTTTTGTGAAAAATGTTAGATGGTCTTTTCGTTGGGGATCAATTTGATTTAGATATTTTTGTCGTTTCTTTTGTTTGATCAAATCAAAGTAAGCAGAGCGGTCCAACATGGTGATATTCTTTATGACCATCTCGTCTATAGAGAATACGCGTTATTCATCGTTTTGCGTCTTCTTTTCTTTCGTCTTTGGCCACCTTTTATGCACTTCCTCCTTAAAAGGACAATACACTGATTTTAAGGAAAACTAGAGCTTCATCTGTGCATTCACACTCATGTTTGTCTTAATAAAATAGGAATATTAAACTTTTCTCAGTAGAAAAATATATAGATTGCACAAATCTGCATTTATATGGACAATGGTTCGATTTATAATATATAGGATTTATGATAGATTGACGATTTTTAATCGTGTGTAATTTGTTGATTTCTCATATTGTGGTTAGATACAAAAGCAATCGAAATAATATTTTATATAATATATTTGTCAATTAATATTTTTTAACTATAGTAACCATTTTTGATGTATTTATTTATAAATTTATACACTAATTATTATGTTTATGTATATTAATAAATCTATATTTTCAAAATTAAATATATATTTTTGTTTTAATATAATAGATATATATGTTTCTAAGTTTTTTATATGCCAAACGAATTCTGTTTATTTTTGAGAAAATATTAAATTATAATTTTTTTTTGTATTCTTATAATTCAAATATATATGTGTGAATTTTATAGTCACATTTTAAATCAATGGTCGGACCGATCCAACCGGTTCAACCGGGTTTTAAATTTTAATTTAATTTTAGATTAAGTAACTATATATATATGTATAATTATAAAATTCTGTTTTACAAAATTTTATATCATTGTTAGAATCTACAAATAATATGAAAATAAAATGGAAATGTTTAAAATAATATAAATGTAATGAAAATAATTTATATAGACAGATATTTTTTTCAATATGATTTTTATGAAATCTTTTTTTTTTAATTTGCAGTTTTTAATGTTTTTAACTTGAATTTGAGAAAACTGGGTCCCCGGGTTTAGTGGTTTTTGACCGGGTTTACCGGTTTAACTCAAATCTGATTTTTTACAACCGAAACCGATTAGAACCAAGTCACGGTCCGACCGGGCGGTCTGGTTTTCAAAACCTATTAGATTAGAGAATTATTGTATATTTGGTATGTTTGTTAGAGAGGAATCTAACAAATAATGATTTGTTAATTAATAAAATTTGATATGTATGGATAGAGAATAATCTAACAATTTATTTCTGGTTAAATTATTAATAGTGATTAATATAGTAATATAAATTGTAATTATTAGAATGAAAGAAATATTATTTTAAAAGGTATTTTAGTTTTAATTTGGTTAGATAATAATCCGATTAGAGAATAATCATATATTTGGAACAAAATAAATGATTTGTTAATTAATTAAATCTGATAAGTATGGATAAAGAATAACTTAAAATTTTAATTGTGGTATTTTAATTGCAAGTTTTTAATAATTATTTGTATTTTTTTTTTGCTAATTCGTCGAAATTCAAAACTAAGTAAATCTATTATGCATACAAAATATTTCATTGTTTTTCTATATTTTAGTCAATTCGAAAAATATAATATCTAAGAAAGAAAAAAACGTCAAAATATATCACATATGTTTGATTAACTTATGGAAATAGAAATATAAACAAGTTATTTTACTATGATTTAAAAATGTATATTTGTTCACCAACAAAAACGAGTAACAAGCCAAACAACGCCAAGTAGTTACTTTGATTTGAATACTTGATACTTGTCTTGTACTTGCGAGTAATTTAAAGAGATTACTTGATACTCAATTTGGTCAAACCGAGTACTCGACTTTACGAGTCAAGTATCGATCAAGTAGCGAGTACATGCCAAGTAAGGAATAATTGTGCTCAGCCCTAATGACAGTGTCAGTATAAAACAAGGGAAAATTGTTTTTATGCCAAAAATGATTACATTGTTCCCTTCTATGTTACATGGAAACGGAAGCGGGTACGTAGAATCGGAAGCGTATGGAAGCGCAGAAGCGAGATTTAAAAAAAAAATAGGAAGCGGGTACGTGTTGGAAGCGTATGCATATATATACATATATAAGAATTTTTTTTTACAATCTAGAACTAAAAATTATATGATAAATAAAGCATTTATATTTATAATAATTTTGAAATGATTGCATATTAAAACTGTGAAATACACATAAATTAATTTTAAAATAAATTATTATATTAATTATTTTTAATACTTTATAATTAATTGACTTATATATTTGAATATATGATTTATTTTTAATAAAAACCTCAATGCATAAAGATAATTAATAGTATTAATTTTAATATTTGTATATTTTTATTCTCTCTATTCAATACTATTAAAATTTAGATTTATATAAATTAAATTTTTTTTTTTTTTTATTTTTTATTGATATAAGACATTGTGTTTTTTTTAAAGAATGGAAGCGTGATTTCAAAACGGAATCATAAGCTTCCAACATGTTTTTAAAGAGAATATTGTAGAAGCGTTTGGGAAGCGAGATTCCGTAAGCTTCCACAAGGTTCCGATTCTGATTCCTGTTCAGAAGCGGGAAGCGGACGTCCGATGAAGCTTCCGTGCAACGTAGGTTCCTTTAGACTAATTTCTATTTTATACCATTTTTGCTTTTAATGTTCTTTAATATTTTTGAAAATAAATTAAATAAATAGTTTTACAAACAAAAAAAATTTGAAAAATAGTAACTACTAATGAAATACCTATATCAACTTAGTGATATTTTTTCCAGTTCTAAAAATGTTTAAATAACAATTTCAGATTTGGTTATACAGAAAGTAGAATTGACATTCTACGCATTAGAAAATGAAATCTTTGTTTTCTATTGAATCTGCTATGTTCATAAAAAGTAATCTACAAAAATAATAGTACTCTAAAAATATTTAACCTATAGCGCTAAAATATGTAGAAATCGGAATCTACATGTTACTATAAATCTAAAACCTGTATAAATCGAAATATACACATTACTATAAATCTAAACATCTATAGAAACCGAATTCTATAAATTTACTGAATTCTACGAATAAGGATGATCAGTTCCGAAAATATGGGAAGAGAATATTTGGAATTACATTATAATGATTGGGAACTTCTTTTTTTGTTTTATGTTTTTTAAATTATTATAATATTAAAAATATATATATACATTATGATGATTTATTAATTTTTAATTATGAAATAAAAATTAAAAATATAAGAACATTATTGCCATTTTAGAAATAATTAGTCTAATGAGACATAAACGATATAAAATTAGACTAAAGGGACAATGTTATCAATTTTTTGGCCTAATAAATAATTGGATAATTTTCCCTAAAAACAAAGCATCGTTTTATACTCTGTTTTGTTCTCGTTCTGATTTCGGTTTACCATTTTATTGGTTGACAACAACATGAATGATAAAACTTCACCGCAACGACAAAGATTACCAACAAACCCTCATTTTATAGTATTAAAACAATTTAATAGCTTTTGGTACATTTTCTTTGAAAAACTATCAGAATTATACCCAAAAAAACTAGGGAAAATTGCCAAAACGGAACAAAAATTTAGGATGGTTGTCCCCTTAATATAATACCATCACTAAGTTGTCCTTTTAGTATAATACTTTTATAATCCCAAAACTAACCTTTCATTAATCAATTTAAACACAAATTAAAATTAATTTTTAAAAGTTTAATGAAAAAGGTAAAAATAAAAGGTTTTAGAAAGGCAAAAGAAATGTAAAAAATTAAAAAAAAATAAAACAAAAAGAGAACAAAAGACACAAAATATCTTGTAACCCTAATTTCTTTTGGTTTCTCCGCCTCTCTCTCTTTGTCGATAGAGGAACAAGGGATTTTGTGTCTTTTCCGGTTAAATCGAGCTTCCCTTTTGGTGTAACCTCTTCGTCCGTCCTCTTGCACCAAATTTTCAAACACCACATGTTGTATAGATAGATATGCATCATAGAAAAAATTTGTAAAAATCACAAGACAAACTATAGAGAAATCATAGATTGATGAAGAAGAAAAGACAAATTTTTTTTTTTTTTTGATATTTTGACAAAGCAAATCGACCAAAACACGTTTTTGGAAGTTAGAATATTTTCTTAACTGAAACTTCCTTAATTTTCGAAGAAACATGTTTTATTATCCGTAAAAATGCACATTCTATAATGTGTAGAACCATGACAAAAATCTTGAATGCAATTTATACCTCATGTAGACGTTCTTGTTGTGTTTAGATTCCGCATTCCCGAAATTTTAGAATACTTCGTAAAAGTAGAAACTGCATTCGAGAGAAAAGTACCTATCTTTACATTTAGTAGAATTCACATTCTCCATATTTATAATCTATCTTATTAATTTCGAGTCCTAATTTTATCTACTATTGAGAAGTCATAATAGGACCATTATATTAGTAGTATAACAAAATAAATTTATAGTAGATATCAACCAATTACTATGATATTAACGTTTATATAATTTTGACAAAATAAATCTATTAATTATTTTAGTTCCTAAAAATCAGTAACAAACATAAAAATTACAATCTCCTAACAAGATTTACGTATATTATATACATTGTTTCTGAAATATATAATTTACACCAACATTGATATCAACACTATTTATATAATTCCCTCAGTCATAAATACTACAGTATACAATTTTAATTTCTTTATTAATAACTATTTTTGTAGCTCCATAATGTTTATAAGCACCAAAATAAATTAAACTATTTTGCATTTGCAATATGTAACACAACATCATACTTCTTTTCATGTCAATATAAAATATAGCTCTAACAAAAAATAATATGCACAAGTGCGCGGGTAAAAACTCTAGTTTTAATTAAAAGTAAAATTTCGTTCTAAAAAAAGTAGATTGACTTGTTTATAATGGAATTCGTTTTCTACTAACTCATTTTTCGTAGAAGTCGAATTCTACGTTTAGTAGAACATAATTTAAAAAAATTATTTATCAAATTTTTTCAACCAAAAAAATATGTGTTTTTGTATATGGGTGTTTTATTAATTTTTTATATTTTTAATCATTTTTTGATTTATAAAACTATTTATTTCTTTAATTTTTAGAAATATAAAAGGTAAAATGGAGACAAAATAGACAAAAAAAATTTTATACCAAAGAGACAATCATCCTAAATTTTTGTTTCGTTTAGACAATTTTCCCAAAAAACTATCATAATTATACTATTTTTTTCTTTGAAAATTTATAACTACCACGAAGACACATCATGATCAAAACAAATACAATACAAATATTTTTCATTTCGTCATTTCTTAATTATAAAATGTGGATATAAAACGATAAATGGATATATGATTCAGTTCGACTCGTTGAAACTAATTAAGGCATCAGTGGAAGCAACTGTAAACTTCCGACAGAAAAAAATCAGTGGAAGTTCTTCTTTCTTAGTATTCAAAGTTTTGTTAGGGAAAAATTAAAAGTTTTGTGTCTTCTATTCTTACCACTAAGTTTGATCAATCTCATATATATAATATGTGTACATAACGTCTTAAATATTCGAACATTCCTGTGGTGGATATTAAGTTTTCTCCAACTTAAAAAAAACAAAAGAAAAGTTTAATCCAACTTTTGCATCATAGCTGACTTGTTTTATAGATCATGAAGACGACTAATTATCTGCCGTGGACGTGAAAAAACCCCAAACCATTTAGGATCAAGCTTAGTGGCATGAATTTACATGGATTTTTATATATACTCGGCCATAATATTTTGGTCTTCACAAAGCATGTTTAATTTGCGTTTTGCTCGAATGACGTGTACGTATATACGCAATACTAATATTGATGATTAGGGTTATATAATATAGTCACCTAGTTTGAATCATTTAGATACAGCTTGCGCGTTTGGTTTTCTTCTATCTAAATTAGGCGTGCATGTATGAGTAATCTATACTATTAAAGCAGGATCCTATTGTCATAATTACCTTAGGGGCATGTTTTCTTCACTAACATTGCATGTTTCATTAAGGGCAATTAAGTAATATTAATAACAGATCTATATTGGGTCATTATTTTTGGATCCAGCCCAAATCAAATCTCTCTTGGGCCATTTGGGCCTATTAAAAAATCAGATTCAATTCTCACATTTTTTTTCCTTTGGACCATTGAGTCCAAGT
>NC_027754.1:9713526-9715070 GCF_000695525.1 Brassica oleracea var. oleracea
ATATATATATATATATATATATATATATATATATATATATATATATATATATATATATATATATAAATTGGCCGATCGACAAATATCTGAGACCAAATTGATCTTCATTGTTTGTAAGAGTCAAATGACAGATAACCTAATGATTTTAAATGTCAAAACTCTTAACTTCCTGCAAAGCACCTACTAATCTCCCACTATATCCACTTGCTAATTTAAAATTACGATAATAATGTGCAAAATCGTAGAAATACAGCTTTTTTTGTTTCCTTTTTTTTTGTAGAAATACAGCTAAAGTAAGAAAAAAATGTAAAAATTGTATAAATGTGTACAAATGAAGAATTTTAATTAAGTAGCCTGGGGATCCGAATTAGATTAGATAGTTCTTTTATTCTAAAACCCTCCCGCGTAGCTGAATATATAGACGAACAAACATTTATCAGATACTCTGAACTCACCGCGGCGAGGTGGAAGTGATCAATAGTGTTATACAGTAGAACAATTTTTTTCTGTGTTGAAAATTGAATTGCATAAGGCGGCGAGTAATATCACCGTGGCGGTTCTCTGTAAACATCTTTTTCCACTGTTTACAATTACCAGCAGCTGTTGTCGTATCTTCTACTTTTTATGATACAACTATGCTTTTATTACAAAAACTCGTGGATTTTTTTTTTTGGAGTAAAATGTTAAATTTTATACGATTTTTTGTTTGAGAGAAATTACATAGAAACAAATAGTATAAAATGAAAAACGACTATCACAACACCGAAAACAAAGAACCACGTCGAAAATAAAAAATTTTCTGCCGCAATTCCTAATGAAAAATAATAAGCGGTTTCTAGAGGATGGTTCCCTCTCTGCGCCATCAACCACCACTACTAGAAATCTGCTCCACCCTCCACCTCCGCTGCTGGACTCTTCTGATCCATCCCGGAGCTTCATAACTTCCTTCCTTATTAACTGTTGCAACCGGTTCTCCCTCTACTTGATTTACTGTTGCTCAAGATACTACTTTCTTGATGGTTAAAGAAACTTTTGATACTAAAATGGTTGATTTATTTCTCCCATGTCCCTCATGCTTGGCTAAAGATGATATACCACCTATTAAAACATACACCACTACTATTGATGGATCTGTAGTCAACCCTAAAACTAAAGATTATACTGTTGTTGTTCCATAGCTCTCTACTTCTCATGCGAAAGGTGGGAATCTCTTTATTGTCCAACCTAACATTCGTCCCCGTTGAATACAAATACTGCTTCTTCGATTCTATAGTCAACCTCCTCTGTAGGGAAATGAGTAGCTATAGAGGCGTTTCGTTACAACGAAGCATGTTACCGTTATATTTAGGTGAAAATGTGTATTCAATGGGCTTTAACTTACCTAATTTCGTCGTAAAGTCGTTGTAAATAATATGTTAAAACCATGTAAAATCCATGTAAAATATTCCTTGTAAAATCGTTGTTATATTTCAACTACCCAACTCGAAAATTTCTCTATATATATGTCATTTCCCACAACTCTCTTCCTCACAACACACAAACGG
>NC_027754.1:9759904-9779404 GCF_000695525.1 Brassica oleracea var. oleracea
GGATACAACCTATAAATCTTGATATTGATGTGGAAGATGTTGAACCAGAGGATGAATTCCAGTGTAATGTATCATCGTCGTCTTCTGATGATTATGGCGATGGAGTAGAACCCTATTAAAATGTAGTATGATTTTATAAACTTTGTTTTAATGTCTGTTTGTAATATAATTTTGTAAACTTTGTTTTAAACTTTTGTTTAGTGTGTATTGTGATATAATTGTGTAAACTTTGTTTTAATGTGTATTGTAATATAATTTTGTGAACTTTGTTTTAGTGTGTTATAATATATTTTGTAAATTTTGTTTTAATGTGTATTGAAATATATTTATTGTACACTGTGTTTTAAACTATATTATAAAATTACATTACGATTTCATTTTGATTCATTATAAGAAAATCCCTAACCCCTAACACACTAAAACCTTCGTAAACCCTATAAAATTCCTAACCCCTAAAGTCCACAAAATTTGCTAATTTAATTTCCCTCCTATCAACTAAATAATTCCCCCGCTTTAGTCCAAATAGTTTCCCTCCCATAAATTTCATTCCCCGCTTAAGCCTAATTAACTCTACAAACCCAAAGACCAAACTTAATAAATTCACTCTTTCTCTACTCTAACCGACACAACTCTCTCTCGAAAATCCCCAAACACTTAGAACCCTAATCGAAACTCTCTCTCGTAATCCCTAATCGCTCTCTCTCGAAACAGAAGACGATGGTCGGAACATCAACGAAGAAGGTTCGGAAACCCTCAAAAAGGTCTAAACTATCTCCTCTACCGTCGCAGTATGGGTTCACTCCAAGGACAACAGAGCCTCCGCCTCGTGGCAACCGCGGAGCTGGACCAATGGTGAGTGACTTCCCACCTCCGAGACAGCTGTTCGAGGAGTCTACGCCGAGGACCCAACCTCGAGCTGCTTCAACGCCTCTATCTCAACCAGCTCCACCACCACAACCTCGAGGGTCTCAAACCTCAGCCAATGTTCGACCTCGACAACCTACGGTCTCTATTAGGCAACAATCTCCTATCAGTTCTGAAGCTCAAAACTCACAGCATACTGAAGCTCCAGAAGGTCCAGATGAGGATGAACCAGTCCCCAACCCACCATTTCCAGTAGAACCGAATCTGTCTGAAGACCAGACGAGGCTTCTCAACGCCCTTCTCTCCCAGCCCGGCCGAGAGCGCTACACCATGAGCCTTTCACCCACCTTCGAGCCTGGAACCATGTGGTTAGTTACTTATCTGTCTGAATATGTAAGCTTATGAGATTGTGTCTGTGATTGATAATTGTTTCTGTGAAATACTTAAGGGACATATCCAGTTTGCTTATGATATTGTTTCTGTCATTGGTAATTGGATTTTGCTAATTTTGTTTGGAGAGTTCGAGATTGTTTAGCTTTGAGGTGTTAGAATATTGTGAGTTGATTGATAATTGTTTTTATACGATATGACTCTCGGCCTTGTACTAATGTTTCTGTGTTTCTAGGTTTGGTCGGGACAAAGGTAAACTGACTCGGAGGATCACTAAAGTCTTTACAAACAAGTTTGATGGTCCCTTCTACAGTTGGACTTGCGTCGATCAGGACAAAAAATAAAAATTCTTTGTTGAATTTGCAGTTAAGTATTTTTTTCTTAATTGCTATTGTATGGGATTGCAACTGTTTTTAAGTTCCAGTTTAGTATTTTCTTCTAAACTGTTGATTTATTTGATTACTAACATCAGCCTTGTCTTATTTTTGTAGAAAACTCACACTTGGAATCCCATATATACTGGTGTGGTTCAAGAGAAGTTCGGGGAGGTATGTCAGCGACGTATGAAGGATATGGTTAGCAAGCGTAGGAAGTCTCGAGTTCGACCATCCTGGATTTTGGATGATCTGTGGAAAGAAATGACAGCTTACTGGGACACTGCTAAAGCCCAACAAAAAAGCGAGAAAGCATCAGCTGCTCGTTTGTATGACCGAAATGGTCTTGGTCCTCACAAGCACAATGCAGGCCAGAAGTCTTACCTCCAAATCGAACAAGAAATGGTAACTTCTTTTCCTGTCTCCAAGTTGAAATTTTTCTGGCTCATTAACCTTTATTTTATTTACCATTTCAGGTTGAAGAATTGGGCAGGCCAGTGACTATTGGTGAAGTTTTCATCAAGGCACACACCAAAAAAATGGCAGCTTTGTAGATAAGAAAGCAAAGCTAGTTGCAGAGGCCTATGAGAAGAACAAGCAAGCCAAGCTGGCTGACCTTCAAGCTGAAAACTCAGAGAGTTCAGATGGTACTTCACACCCTCCACAACTCTCTTTACACCAGGATAATGAGCTCTTCCTTCTGGTAAATTGCTTTTGTATCCCTTTTTTTTTAATGATACTTTTTACTACATATTGTTTGCTTTGATTGATATCTCTGTCTACTTCCTTTGCTTTTGTAGTCCACTGTCACAGACAAAAGAGGAAGACACTATGGAATAGGAAGCCTAGAAAGTACTATTGTCAACGGAAAGCGCAAGCGTTGTGAATCCTCTTCTTCGTACGTAAACCTCTAAAAACAGCTCAGCGATGCTCACCGGAAGATTGAGAAGCAGGCGGCTTACACTGCCAAGCAAGCAAAAAAGCTCAAAAGTTTTCCTTGGTGAAGAAGTATCTGGCTGCAACTGATCCAAAGTTTTTGGCCTTCATGGCTGCTAATGAAGGTGAAGGTGAAGGTGAAGGTGAAGGTGAAGAAGGTGAAGAAGGTGAGGAAGGTGAAGAAGGTGAAGATGAAGGGGAAGGTGAAAGTGAAGATGAAGATGAAGATGAAGATGAAGATTAGGTTCCCTACTCTTGTACTACTATAATATTTTGTATGCTAATGCTTAACTCCTTAGAGTGCCTTTTGCAACATTATGTTACGAATGAATTCTCTGTTTTATATTAAAATTTCGTTTTAATTATTGTCATTCTTTTGCAAATGAACAAATTAATTAAAAAAAAAAAGAAATCTAAAAAACTGATTTGTGATTTTTGAATCTTGCAGTCGCTAATAAGTCACAAAATTTAGTCGCAATGTAGTCGCTATATAACCACATATTACACGTCTAAATCAACAACTCAGTCGCTATATAGTCACTAATGTTGTACGTAATCAGTCGTTGAGTAGTCGCTAATTTTGCGACTATTTACCGACTCCCCTCTAGCGACTAATAAGCGACTACAATTTCCCGTCTACATAACGACTGATAAACAATCGTAGTTTGGTCTTTGGATAGTAGAAGTTCAGTCGTTATATTTTGCGACTTAATTGTGTCTATTTTACGCTACAATATACAATGACAAAATTGTCGTAATTTAGTCGCAAAATTGCGACTGATTAACGACTCCTCGTATTAGCGACACAGCAATTTGCGACAACGTGTATCAGTCGCAAATCAGTCGTTATATTACGATTTGCGACTGAATAACTACTAATATTGCAGTTGGTAAATAAATGTTTTCTTGTAGTGTTTGTCATTGTTCAAAATTTAGGTTTAGCAAATGAGAATGGAAGACGGGGCGGGCGAATAATCAGATGTTGATTAAGTAGTACTTCAGCAAATTAGAGCTACCATAATTTATCTCATTTTCTATCTGGGCATGGTGGGATCAGACCACAAATTTATTGTGGCATCTTTAGCAGAAAATGTTCCCACGAAACAAAGGATTTTGCTTTCATAAGCGATGGATTGGAAAAAGGTTAAATTTCTCGAAGCGATTTCAAGAGGTCGAGGTTTTCAGATGGAAGTATTTTAGACAAGATTCAGAAATTTCAGCATGAAAATTTTGTAAGGAGAAAAAATATTACCCTATAAAAAAATAACATAAACAATCGACAATAATCTTTGGAAGAAGTCCAAAACCATGATACTAAACTCTACCAATGGAGGTTGTGGAGGTTACAAAAAAAAATCTTTTTAACTAAAACATATTTAGATGAGGAAATGTATAGGCAGACAGCAGAAGAGTAAAAATATGCGGGACACAAGAGAGACCAAAATACGAAACTTTATCATGCATTAACTAAGTAAAACATATCCAAAATAAAATTATTGGTCTACATAACAATGCGGGGGACTGGGTGTCAAACAGAGGCAGAGATTGGAAGTTTGCCGGTTCAATATTTTCAAGACCTTTTCAAAACAACTGATCCAGCATAATTTTATGAGTTTCTGTGTGAGGTACAAACCTTGATTACAAACCTTGATAACGAAAGATCAATGACAAATTCTGCATTGAGAACACGAGGAGAGATGAGACTAGCTTTATAAAATGCATTCGTAAAAAGCATCCGGACCAGATGGGACGATATCCTTATTCTTTCGGCATTTGTGGTCTGTTTTTAAAAATAAATGGTAAAAAGGATTAATAATTTTCTCAGATATGGGAAATTTGATAAGCAATGACAAATATTAGTTTGAAGGGCGGGACCAGTTCGTATGACTTAGTTAGGCCTAATCAATCTTTACAATATTGGATATAAAATAATATCAGAAATATTGTGTCAAATATTTTGCCATATTTAGTTTGAAAAACACAACTGGCATTTGTTTCCAAAATATTGACTGCGTATAATTGGAACTCAAACCCTTTGGATCCTATTCAATCATTACCATTTTGGATGGTGAAGTATCATCAGCTCCGATCCATCTCTTGTTAAAAAGGATTAATTAAAATAGTGGGAACATGACTTTCCATCTCAATATGGACTAGTCCACAGATTCTTGGTCTCGACGGCAAAGAAGAAAAATATCAGGATAATTACCATGCCTTACAAGTCAGTGATTTGATTAACCCTCGTGACTAATACTTGGAAGATGGACATGATAAATTCACTAATTGATATAGAAAACTTGGGATGCACCATTGAGCCAAAACATGTTCTCAATGGACCGAATGTTAACCGCTAATGGCCATCTCATGTAATAGGGCTGGGCATAAAATCCAAAACATGTAGTCCGAACCAAACCCAAACTAAAAAACCGGACCCGTTATCTGATCCGAAATATAAAAAATATTCAAACGAATCTTGTAGGGTGGTACAAAACGTATCTGAACACAAAGTGTTATTAACCAAACGGGTAACCCGAAAAATCCTAAATTAATAACTGATATGTATATATATATATATATATATATATATATATAAGTATTTTAAATACTCAGTTCAGTGTTTATGTTGATACGATGTATAAAAATAAATATTTAAATTTAAATAAATACCTTAAATGCATAATCAGTTATAAATAAGTTTTTCATAATTTGCTCGTTTAAATAATTAGTCTACTCTTTCTATAAGGTAATATGCATATTGTTTACAAACAATATTTGTTTTCATGCAAGATTTAACATTTTATTTTTATTTTTATCAGTTTGATGTGTGTTGAATTAATTTCTATTCAATTTAAGTTTTTTATGTTTTTCTTTAAATTTTTGTTTTTTATTTCGGATATATCCGAACCTAACCAATATAACCCGAATCCGAATAATATATGTTTTTTTTATGGATTTTAGGATGCAATAAAAATTTGAACTGAACCAGAAGTGTTATTATTAACCTAGAAAAGTAAACCCGAAAATATAAAAATCCGAAATACCCGATTTGAACCCAAACGCCCGTGCCTTAGCATGGAAAGTTTGATTCCCTCATGATGCAACGACAACTACGCCTCCACAATCTTGATGTCTTTATAATATTTCCTTTTCTTTGTTTTCATTATTCTCTCATTAAATAATTGTTAATGTTCTAGTTTGCCTTTGTATATTATAGATAATTATCGTAAGTCGTTTGTGACTTTGAGAATGAATCACTATATATAGGGCTTTGGCTTTGGCATTAAGATAAACAGATATTTATTAATAAGAACCAGAAACCTTTCGATTTTCCTTAACTTTCGATTTGATTAACTTAATCGACGTAAGAAGCAGGTCACTAGACTTGTAACAAACGCTAAATCTAGATGTCATCGTTGTTACCCGCCATCTGGTTGGTATCAGCAAAACATCACTTCCACAACCATGTCGCGCACACGCAAATAAACACAAGCAGAGATCAAGAAACGAACTTTAACTCAGATGCAAGAACTGATAACCCATCCAACCCTAGCTATGCAAGCATTGGTAACCAACCGTGACACAGCTCCAACAGCTAAGCACAATCACAATGTTGACTCCGATGATTATAAGACGCAAACCCGTTGGCAGTTATTGGTAGAAACCAAGGTGGAGCACAAAACGTTCAGAATAACATGGAACGATGGGAGCATTGTTTCAAATTCGAAATCCCAGAGATTCATGGTAGTCAAGTTGCAGACGAACTACTCAATTGGATCGCCACGGTCGACGAAATCTTAGAATTCAAACACGTCCCTCTTGAGCGTTGCGTCCTAGTGTTAGCAATGAGATTCCTAAATAGAGCAGTCGCTCGGTGATCTCAACTAAAAGCTTCAAGACTTCGCTTGGAAAAATTTAAGATCGATTTGTGGGACAAATTGAAGAAGCATATAATGAAAATGTTTTTACCTTACAACTATGATGCTCTGAGGTTCCAAAATTTATAAAATCTACAACAAGGCGAAGGTAGCCGTTTCAGAGAATATTCCATTAAATTCCTCCTACTCTTAAACTGTATCGATCTCCAAGATACAAAATTCAGATTAAACACATTAAATCTATTTCATCCTTTAAATGTTGCAGAAGCTCATCAACAAGCATTAACCGTTAAATCTCAAACAAGTTCAACTTTTCCAATTGGATTAATTCACGGCAACCACGTAGTCAAACATCCACCGTTAATGCAACATCATCAGAGACAGCCACGGTTCCACCTGAGATAGCCGTAGTACCAAACAAACCTAACCGCACAAATAGAGCTGGAACCCTTCGTTGTTTCCCTTGTGGTGAACCGGGTCACCTGAAATCTGTGCGACAAAAATGTAATTGATGGGAGGACTCTTGCTCGACGAATCTAGTCGCGATGTGGAACTCGAGTTTCAAGATGAAAATCAAACACCAATATATGATGAGTCAGCAGGGGAATTATAAGCTGATTCAAGGGTCTCTTTGATGTTACGACGATATTTTTTAACACTACATGTACTGCCTAAACATCCTCATTTACGCTCTATTTTGAATCCCGTTGTACAGCTGCAGGAAGAGTTTGCAAATTCATTATTTACAGGGAGCAGAGAGAACGTAATTGCCACATATGTCGTTCAAAAGTTAAAACTACAGGACAAAGAACACCCACATTCCTATCACCTTGCATGGCTTCACCAAAATAACAAATTTTGTTAAATAAGTGCTCATTTGGTTCTTCTCAGGTTCCATCGATACATACAAAGTTTCAGCAATACAAACGTGGACACAAGCTACAACACTTTCGGAGGATCAAAGTTATCATGGTTTGGCATCTTTTTGCCGTCATTTTGTTCAACACTTCAGCTCTATTATGGCGCCACTTACAGATTGCATTCGAACAGGTACATTCACTTGGACAATACCCGCAACAAACGCTTTCAACGTCATCAAGGACAAGCTCAGTTCAACACCTATTATTTTACTGTATATCACTCACATTTACTGTTATTACATCCATATATGTTTTGGATGAGAAAATTATTAAATTTAATATTCTTAATAGTAACTATATCATTTAGAATTGATGAGATCATTGAGAAAACTTATGTTCTGTTTTTTGTTTATTATACAATTTAATCATATATTGTAAAAGATGGTTAGAAAGCAGTTGTTTTACTAGTTCTTGTCTCGGGTTGTGACCGGTTCCTCTGTTTTGTTATCATCCTTTTGACTTTCATGATGATGTATTATAAAGGTCTGATTTGGGTTGTTTTCTCAGCTAGTTAGGGATTTGATTTTTTCGATCAGAAGGTTGGAGTTCGGCTCAAAGTGTATGATGATTCTGTTGAGTTATACTGTTTTCAGCTTGCCGCTTCCTCATCCCTTGTTCCATCTGATCTTCTTCTGGATAGAGTTTTTGTATTCCTTTTCAGTTCATCCTTCTTTAGCAATGGTAATGTAATATTGGTTTGGTAGTGCTTGAGAAAAATTTTATTTACTCAATCTAATCGATTTTTTGGACATATACATCTCCAATGCCATTCTATTTTTTCTTCTATAATTTCCTCTATTATCAGCTCGCCCTATGGCCCCAGTTCTGCATCAAGATATGACGATTAGTGATCTTATTAATGTCGAATCAAATGAGTGGGATGTTGGGCTATGATACACTAAAATTGAGTTTTTGTCTACTGTCAAGTTAACAGTGTAGTTGTAATATTTTTAGATTCAATTCCAGAGGACCAGCTCACACTTTATCTTTATGGGATAAGAATTAAGCTAAAACAAAAGTGGGGTTTTAAAAGAGTAAAGTAACGTAAATAACAAGTAACAAGTGAAGTTGTTTTCGATTTGATTAAATGCGCTAGTCTAGGGTTTCTTCTTCAGGTAAGGAAATCGCAAAACAAGCAATTATTCAAGTCCAGTTTACACAAGTCTAAACTCAGATCACTCAGGTTGAAACAACCCACTGTCGTGATGTTGATTCCTTTGCAGATCGGTCTTGATACCTAAACTCTCGTTTGGATCAAGACGCGATAGCAAGCTTTAGAGATCAAGTCCGATATGTTCACAATACACCCTAATATCTACTCTCGCTGACTAGAGATGCAAAGCTCATTCAAATCATATCAAGTTATCAACCAACGGTTAGCTGAATTGATTAACCCTAATTCATGCACTAAGTGATCAGTTTAATGCAAGCAATAAGAACATATATGAATGTAGACAATCTTAAGATGACTTATTTATGCTTCAGTTTACGAATCAAAAAACCTAGAACCCTAAACTAACTCGGTGACTACTCAGACATAACACAAGAACAGAGAAACATGATTTCTGAATAATACTGCATATAATAGATAATAGGAATAAGAGGGTTCAGGATAATCTTCTCTAGGAGATAAATGAGACCTTCTTCCTTACAAGTAGCAATCGCCCAAAAATCAAAGCTCTCTTAGGTCTTTCTTGCGTAAAAACTAAGGTAGGTTCTAAAGTAAATAAAAGAAGACTATATATAGGAGCCACATGCGGCTAAAGGGAAAAAATAGGAAAACTAGGGCAAATCCTGAAATATTTGGAAACTTCCTTTTAAATCTCTGTCGCTGGAGCACGCACTCAGGCTGCTCCGCTCGACTGTTCTGCGCGAAAGACTCCAAATCATACTCTTTTTCTCCTCTTTTCCTCCATCTGGTCCATCTTCCATCCAATGCAAACTCCAGACCTGTAATGACTCAAAGGGACTAAAAAGACTCGATAAAACCTTGAAAACTATTAGTAAAACATACATATAATGTGCCAAAAACACAATATATCAGGCTACTAGAATTTGGCCATAAGCCCTACTTATCGTCGTGATACATTTTGTTGGAGTTATACTAAGAACGGTCAATTCATAGTTAAATCTGGTTACTGGATGGTTCGAAATATACTAAAAAATGATGAAGAAAAGGATGCTCTGGAGCTCAGTATAACCAAACTTCAAGCCTTCTCTTGGAAAATAAAAGCACCTCAGAAGATATGACACCTTATTTGGCAACTGATAACATGACATATGGCGGTCACGAGGAATCTGGTCCGCCGAAACACAAGATGCGATAATTATTGTCCAAGATGGGGGAACCAGAAGAAAATGTTACTCATGAAATCTTTGAATGTCAACCGGCTTTACAAGTTTGGTCTCTCTCAACAACTCTATCTAGCCTTGACACATTCCCGCTATCGAGCATATATGCCGATATGGATTGCTTTTTTTTGGAGGAAAACATCATATTGGAACCAGAATTGGACATGGATCCTTATCCTAGATAATCTTGTATATCTAGAAGGCTTGAAACGATAAACTATTTAGAGGAATAGCCAGGGACTCTTTGGAACTTGCCGGATATGCAGAACGTGAGTGTTAGGTTTGGTCTAATGCAAATGAGGCAATACCAGCGTCTCCACAGGTGCAACTTATTGTGGAACCACAAGTCTTTAGCTTGGGTAATATTTATAAGCTGGATGGGTCATGGACCTCTACAGCTCAATTTAATGGATGTAAATGGGGTTTGGAAGGATAGTTCAGGAAAGATCCAACTTATGGAGACACAAAACGTAAGATGGCGAGAGGCTGCTTTGCATACAAAACTAGAAGCAATGAGATGGGCTATGGAGAGCATGCTCGAACATTCGACTTGCCAGCATTTTGGGGCGGATTTCAAGGACCTAATTGCAATGATAAAGGAATCACAAGCTTGGCCAAACTTCGCAAGGGAATTGGAGGTGATTCAGACTCTTCAGATATACTTTCCGGACTTCAAGATATCTTATACTCCAAGGGAGCAAAACGGAATTGCTGATTCTTTAGCTAGGACTGCTCGTTCTTTTAATATAGATCTTTGTTTCATTGGTTGTTCTATTCCGACTTAGATGCCCATGATACTTCAAGTTTGAGTAACAGAATAGTCGATTGTTTCCAAATATATATATATATATATATATATATATATATATATATATGGACTCTATTATAAGATAAGTTTTCAGAGTAAAAAAGTAACTCTATATTATATTTTAAAATAGAATAACACCATTAGAGCAAAAACTATTTTGTAATAGAATTATTAAATAATTATAAAAACAAATTGAGTGACATTAAAACTGGTCTTATGTTTTAACCCATGTTCGAAAACGCGGGCTAAGCGGCCGATTAATCGCCGGAAACACGCAAATCGAACTGCATCCGTGGCGAAATGATGTTATTCGGCCAATAAATCGCAACTTGAAAAAAACTCAAAGTTTTCATGGTTTTTTTGTTTGATATCGCATGTGTCTTAGATTTGATGTATTTTCACTAAAACTTACAAGAATAGTGAGAAAAATCTCTGAAATCGAGAGAAAAAAAATTGAAAAGCAGCCGGAAGTTACAGGGATATCACATTGAAAGGTTGAAGATAAGGTTAATTTCGTCATTTTCTAAATCATTTAACCTAATTTTTTTTTAAAAAAAAAAAACAGGCGCATACTCTTCTAATCGAACCTAGGTCCAGGCATATTAAACTAGCGCCTCTCACCACTAGACTATGTCAGAACAACATTAAAGGCGCACATAATTAATATATATACCCAATTACAAAAATAAATGCTCAAAAATTACATCCCGATTAATCTCTATATAATCTTCTTTTTTTTTTTTTCTTAACTCTATTTTATTTATGCTCGAGTTTACAACTAAAAGAAAATGACACCAAAGCCACAACACACTGTAAGCTTGAAAGACGTCTACTCTACGAAAAAAGAACGCCACGCTGCAAGAAGAGAGAGTTGGCCAGGAGGAACAACTTGTCTACGAGTCAAAGGGTCCAGCCTGAGTCTTATTGTTTGCTGAGTCTCTGCTATCAGAGTGCCAGGGGGCTTCTCCACAGCTGAGTGAATGCGCATATTTCTCTCCTTCCAAATCAAATACAAAACCGCTTGATGGACAAGTCTGACAATCAAAGTCACATTAGCGTCCCTCGCAGGCGCTTTCAGCCAAACCAAAACCTCCTCAAACCCCCGCGGAGGAATCAGCTGCAGCCTGGAAACAAAGAAGGACCAGATGTGGCTACTGTACCCACAATCAAAGAACAAGTGTTGTCTGTTCTCGTCAAATCCCGAGCAAAGAACACACCTCGAAGGAACAGACAAACCCCATCTTATAAGCCTGTCTCTAGTAACCATTCTGTCTCTGGCTGCAATCCAAGTAATGAAAGCGTGCTCCGGGATTCTTCCAGCAAACCACACAGCCTTATGCCAAGGAACTTGCGTCGGAAAAGGGTGCAGCACTCTCCAAGTTTCGCTGGCTGAGAAACTCCCATTACCCTTACCAATCTCCGGATACCAAATGTATCTATCTTCCACTTCCGAACTCCGAATTTCCTGCGCATTAGGCAGACATGCCTTCACTAAGGAAATTATATGACTCCTGCTTCTACTTCGATCTAACCTCCATCCTTCATTAGTTAAAGCATCAGCAACCACTGCATCAATACTCAGGCCAGTGACTAGAGGTCCCCTCTCCCCCACCAAATCGATAAGTGGTCCAGCTGAGGTCCAATTATCAAACCAAAAACTAGCAGTGTTACCAGTACCCACTTCACAAAGCACCATAGGTCTCGCTAGTGGTCTCAACTTACAAATAGCTCTCCATATCCAACTTCCTCTATGAGTAGGATTCAACACCCAGAAATTATCATTCCTAATCAAGTGACTGCGTACCCACGAAACCCACAGAGAACCTCCAGCTGTGAAAATAAGCCAGATAAGCTTCAGTCCCAGCACTCTGTTCCAATCCACTAACCTCTTTAGACCCAAACCTCCTACTTCCTTTGGTGTACAGACTGACTCCCAAGCAATCTTGGCCCCTCTGGCCGAATTCGGTGCCCCATTCCACAGAAAAGCTCCGCACATACGCTCCAAAATACTTACACACTCTGATGGAATGATGAACATAGACGCCCAGAATGAGATTGTCGAATAAATCACCGCTTGGATAAGCTGAAATCTACCCGCAAAGGACAAATGTTTAACTGTCCAAGAGCTGAATCTCGCAGCAATTTTATCCAACAAAGGCTAGAAATCCGACCGAGTCATTTTCTTAGGCGATAGAGGAACACCCAGATACCTCAACGGAAGAGCACCTTGTGCAATCCCCATCTCTACTGCCAGATCCCGACATCTGCTCACACTACCTCCATCTAGTAACAGCTCCGATTTTTGTCTATTGATTCTCAGCCCTGAAACCAAACGGAACTCCTCTAGGATGTTCAGAATTCCCCTAAGAGAATCCACTGTGCCGTCGAAAAAAATCAGAACATCATCCGCAAAACTCAAGTGTGTGATCAAAGGAGATTCACACTTCGGATGTAAACCAAAAGTACCATCCACTGCTCCTTTATCTAACAGCTTAGACAGCACATCCATCGCTATAACAAACAGAAGAGACGAGATAGGATCTCCCTGTCTAAGACCCTTCTTTCCCGAGAAGAACCCCTAAAGTTCTCCATTGATGGCAATACTATATGACGGAGTAGTCACACATTCTTTAATCCACTCAATGAACTTACTTGGCAGATCAAAGGCGCTCAACACCTTGAAGAGAAAGTCCCAACTGAGGTTGTCATAGGCTTTAGATATATCTACCTTCAGGCAGCCCCTTGTTGTTGGACCTTGAGCGTTAAAATCTTTAACTAACTCAGTAGCAAGCAGAACATTCGCGCAGAGCAGCCTCTCCTGAATAAAGCCAACTTGATTTCTTTGCACTATCTCGGATACACAAAGCTTCAGTTTCCTCTTAAAGAGTCTAGCCATAACCTTGTACACTGTTGAGCATAAGGATATTGGGCGAAATTGATTAAGACGATCCGCACCTATCTCCTTAGGAATGTGGGAGATCGTTGTGGTATTGAACTGTCTCAACAACCTGCCGCCAGTAAAGAACTCTCTTATGGCCTCCACTGAATCCTTACCAACAACTTCCCAAGCTTCCCAAAAAAATTCCGCCGAATATCTGTCAGGACCTGGAGCTTTATTCTTTGGCATTGCAAACAAGACCTCTTTAATCTCCTCCTCTGTCGGAATGCATATCAATTTGTCGGATATCTCCTGTGGGCACCTATATGTAAGCAGACCTCTTAGCTCCACCTCAGAAATCGCTTCCAAATTCCCATCTGCACACCCCAAGAGGTTCTGAAAATACGCCACCACCATCTCCTTTATATGGGCTTGATTAAAAACCCTGTTATTCCCTTCATCCATCAGATAACTGATGCAGTTCCTCATTTGATGTGCAATCACCGTTTTGAAGAAGAACTTTGTATTAGCATCTCCGCTATCTAACCATCTTATTCTTGCCTTTCTACTGAAAAAGATCTCCTGGGCTGCTTCAAAGAATTGTCAGTTCTTCCTAGCAACAAACTCTTGACGGAACAGAGAATCTGAAGGAGCCGTTAACAATTGAAGCTGGATTTCTATCAATGCCTCTAGAGCTTCTTTCGCTTTCTGCTGAATATTACCAAAGCCCTCCTTATTCAATCTCCTACAGGTTGCTTTGGTTTTCTTCAATCTCTTGCCTAGCGAAAAAAGCTTGGAGCCTACTGGAATTTCCTCTTTCCAGGTCTTAAGAATCTCATCGAGAAACCTAGGATGTGAAGATAGAAAGGAGAAGTACTTGAAACTGCACTTTATGACCGAAGATAATTCAGAAAAAGACACCACTGCTGGAGAGTGATCAGAGTCTCCAGGCGCTTCAAACACACTCACAGCTTCTGGGTATATATCCCTCCAGAGCTCACTGCACAGAACCCTGTCAAGCTTCCGCAAAATAGGATCCTCTGGACGTTTGTTAGACCAGGAAAAGAAGATGCCTCTGATATCCATATCTGTCAAGTTGCTTTCTTCCAAACACTGCCTCAACTCTTCCATACCTCTGACCGGTAGATCATAAGGTTGCAAAGAAAAGTGTTCCTCTGCCAAAAGTATCTGATGAAAATCACCAAGAACTACTAAGGGTGAAGCTGCCACCAACGGATTATTCGCAATATCTACTAACGCCCTCCACAAGCTCCTCCTTTCAGCTTCCGTATTAAGCGCATACACAAAAGCCACCGTACACTCCGTACCAGAGGCTGGATCGATCACTCCACAGAGCATCAACTGCCCCGTTTTCAAATAGACCACGACTGACAAAGACGGATTCCACACAAGCCAGATTCTCCCTCCTGCAGCTTCCGAATAATTATTATCAAACCTCCAACCAGGAGCCACCGCTCCCAAAACACTAAGAAAATTTTCTTCATGTACATGAGTCTCTAATAGCGCTCCCACTGATGAGCCCAGACTCTGAAGCCAACTACGAACTAGCCTTTGTCTTCCAACTCCATTAATACCTCTAATGTTCCAACTAAAGATCTTCATATATATACAGATGAATACGATATTCCCAACCGATCAGACTTCAAGCCTCCTCCCGGAGGAGAAAACTCGATCAAGAAACCTCGCTGATTTAGGGGGCTTTCCCACTGCTCCCAAAGATTCCCAAAGTTTATGCTGTCTCAGTGCTCTTCGAAAATTCTTCGAGTGCTTAGTGAGCCACAAAGACTCTTCCTCCTCCTGAAAATGCACCTCATTCTGACTCACCATTGCTCCCTGGCCTAACTCCTCCACTTCTGCCCCTTTAATCTCCCCTTCCTCTAGCTGATAACCATCCTCAACTGGCTCCTCAACTGGCTCCACAACTGGCTCTGATTCCACCGTCGTCGACTCCTTAACCCGAAACAACGACGCGTAGTCCTGAACTTTTACACCTAGATCACTTCTCGACTTAGCTACCGCCACTCCCACAATATCTTCCGGCGGGGAGCTTAAAGCTCTCGCTCTTGCTCGCGCTCTGGATCTGGACCTTTTGCGAGGCCTAGACTTGGCCTTACTCTTCTGCTCCTGACCAACTTCAACCTTCTCTGCACTTGCCTCTTTCTACCCTGCCTGGGACTCAACTGCTAGCGACACCTCTGATCCAGACTTCACAACACTGATTACCTTCTCCTTCTTCTGAGGCTGCACCCTCTGCCTTGTAGCTTTGTTACACCGGTTCAACAAATGGCCAAACTTTCCACAGTTCAGACACTTAGGCGGAAGACTAGGGTATTCCACATTAACTCTAACCGAGTTCCTTTGAGTATCTCTGACTTCTACAACCTCCGGAAGAGATTTGGAGAGATCAATCTCCACCTTGACCTTAGTATCACCGAAATGGTAGGGGTCTAACCGAGACTTCTCAGTGTGGAGCGGATCTCCTATACCGCAAGCAACAACACTGATACCATCCAGAGAGTATAGCTGCGGGGGAACGTTCTTCATAACTACCCAAATCGGTGCAAAGAGCAACTCTTGAGCCGCTAGATTCCCATCCGCTGTCCAAGGATAAACCGAGAAGGCACACCTATCAGCTTGCCAGTAACCCACTTGCAACACTAATTCTCTAGTCTGCACAGAGGGGATGTAAATCAAGACACGGGTTTCCGAGACCGTTCTGGCCATAATACTACCAAACTTTCCCCACACTGGGTTCAAATCGGTAATAATCTTTGATGCAGAAGGATGACGACCGTGAAAGTGAGCCACCACGTGGTCTTTCCAAAGTTCCGAAGTTTTGAGAAGCACAGACTCCGGCGCTTGGACTACCGGCGTCCCGTCCTCTAAGAACGACGGATCTGAGATCTTACGGAGATTCTTCAGGGACGATTTGAACCGGGCCGCGTACGATGGAACGTGCGTAACTGGAATCGACGCTGGAATCGACGGAGACTGGAGCTTCATCTCCAAATCGCGGTTGCGGAGCTGAGTGTCGCGATTTGATATTCTCGCAGATGAGGCCCCTCCTGGGTCAATAGGAGGGCTCGACGAAGGAGCGGAGACAGGAATCGTCATGAGAGACAAACGACGGGGGATGACTTCTCGCTAGCCGGCGTGAGGCCAACTAACGGCGGAGAGAACCGGAAACCCTAAAACGCCCAAATCGCCCTTTATTTCGCTCTTAGGAGAGAGAGAGAAACCCAAACCTCGAATAGACAAGTTAATCTCTATATAATCTTCGATTAATTGATTCGGCGCTAGGCGTTATCTGACCGCACGCATTGTGCTACCGAGTTCTCAAACATGGGTTTTAACTTTTTTGGTCAATGCTTTTCAGCTTTTTTGTCTTTTTGGAAAATGTTTTCAAATCATTGATTGTTATAAATCATGGAGTGGATTGCTATTAATCAAGACCAGAAGAGAAGGCCCATCAGCCTTGTCTAGGCCCAGCTGCGGCCGTGATCAAGAGGAGAGAGAGACGGTCGGTTTAGACCGTCTTAGGATTAGTACGTTTTCCTTTTCTCTGTTTTAGTAGTTTTTCTATTTCCTGTTGTATTAGGTTTTGGATAGTTTCCTTTTATCTACACTTTGTAATTCCTATATAAAGGAACCTCTATTGATCATTAATAATACAGAAGAATTCTCCATTCTTTTACAACACGTTATCAGCACGATAGCCTCCAGAACCCTGAGACAAAATCGAAACCTAAAAGCCTAAACCGGCGACCACACTTAAAACCCTAGACACGTTCTTAGTTCATCCAAGAACTCAGACGATCCATCTCGAATCCTTAACGTTCTCAGCTCACGTCCCAGCTCAGTCAAACCCGTCCAGCTCGCGATCACACCCGAGACGCGATCGCACCCGACACGACCCGCGTCCGAGAGACCTCGCACCTGGGACAAGTCGACAGCTCGCGATCGTCCCGTTTCCGCGACCCGATTGGAACCTGCAAGCATCCGATCGATCTCTCTCTCTCTCTCTAAAGGTGGTCCGGTTCTAAACCTCTACGAAACAAGGTATAACTTAATCTGAGAACCTAGATTGATCAGAAACCCTAATCCATAATTATGGAAACTTTGATCTTGATCAAAACCCTAAAACCTACAAGATTAAAAATCCATAACTAGATATAGAAATCGATTCCTTAGAACATATTGATTGATTGTTCCTGATCTGAATTTAAGAAACCCTAATTCTGGAATCGAAACCCTAAACCTAAAAGATTGAATCCGATTTTAATTGTTCTTGATTGAGTGTTTGATGATCTGAGGTTTTAGGATTGATAGATTGCTTGAATAATCTAAATCGATTTTAAACCCTAAAGGCCTTGAAACCTTGAAATCATATTGATTAAAACCGGCAGCCTTATTGTTGAAATTGAAACCCTAAACTCATCCAATAGAAATCAGATTGCTAAGATTGTTTACATTACATCTAAATCTGAAATTGAATTGCATTCGTATTGTTTAAAAACCGACCATCATATAGAACATATGAATTCGAATCTGATTACATTGATAAAGCATATGGCCGTGTGGCTCTTAATCTCTCTGTCATACATAGAATCATAATTAGGATTGTTCGCACCATGGTCAAATAGATTTACATAGCCGATCCTATTGTTTAATAACATGGCCAAATAAGGCATGCTTGTAGCCGATTTGTTTTGAATGTCTAAAGGTCGAATGATCACATTGTGAATCTGAATTTTAAATGACAATGTGATCCAGATGTCGAAAATCTCAAATCTAGACTACGCAGCACTTAATCTCTCTGGAGATAACTATCTACAGTGGGCGCTAGATACAAAGATCAACCTGAGGTCAAAGGGACTCGGTGATACTATCATCGAGGGAAACAATGAGAATGATAAAAACAGATACAGGGCGATTAGTATTATACGCCATCACCTCATTGAAGGTTTAAAGGATCAGTACCTGACAATGGAAATCCACTAGACCTTTGGACCGCTTTACAGCGTAGATATGATCAGCAGAAAACGGTGCTACTTCCAAAGGCTAGATATGAATGGAAGAATCTCAGATTCATGGACTATAAGTCTGTGGATGAATACAATTCTGTATTATTCAAAATAGTTTCAATGATGAGACTGTGTGGTGAAGAAGTAACCGAAAAGGAGTTACTTGATAAGACCTTTTCTACATTCCATTCAACGAATGTGTTGCTGCAGCAGCAGTATAAAGAGATAGGATTCGCCACATATATTGATCTGATCTCGTGCCTACTTCTGGCCGAGGCTAATAATGAACTCCTGATGAAGAACAGTGAGATGAGACCTCCAGGATCAGCACCATTACCAGAAGCTCACAAAGCTCAACATGAAAAGAAAGATCCCAAAGAAAGCAACCACGTCTATAATTAGAGAAGAACACACGGCAGAGGCCGTGGTGGGTACAAGGGACGTGGTGGCCGTGACAATTATGCTTATGGCCGTGGATATGGAAACCACAATAACTGTGGTCGTGGTTCCAGCTATGGCCGTGGAAGAGCCAATTTTAGCCGCGGTCGAGGCGGTATAACTAAGCCGTCTAACTCGACCAAATCTGTTTGTCACAGGTGCGGGATGAGTAACCATTGGGCCAAGAATTGTAGAACTCATAAACATCTATGTGAACTCTATCAAGAGAGTCTTAAGAACAAGAACCCAGAAGCTCATATGGTTCACGACAATGGGTATGATGCTGATGATGATTTCGACCATGAAAAGGATGATCAAATGGATCACGAGACATCAGATTGTCTTAAAGACTAAATTCGATTTTTATTTTTGATTGTTCTTTGATTGCTTTGGTGTTTTTATTTTTTGTTGTTTAAATTTATAAATGAAAGCTTTAAAGTTTTATAAAGTCTCTGAGATTAGAAATCTTCTTATATAGAATGAATGAGATGAGTATACTCGTGGTGGATAGTGGCTCAAGTCATACAATTCTTAGAGGCAAAAGATACTTCGTCAATCTCATAATGCAAAGTGCAAACATACACACTATTGCGGGTGTGGCCGGCCTGATTGAGGGTCAC
>NC_027754.1:9779533-9780830 GCF_000695525.1 Brassica oleracea var. oleracea
GAATTCCTTAACATATTTTCGATCACCCAAGGCAATAGGACGGTCCTTGAGACCGTACCCGCAGTAGCTACTGGTCTATACTATGCAAAGATCAGTATGATCGAGGCTAATGCCTGCGACAATTTCACTCTATAGCATAATCGGCTTGGCCATCCCGGTACTAATATGATGCGAAAACTAATAATGAATTCACAAGGGCACACGTTCAAAGGAGTTGTCCCAAACAATCTCACATGTGCAGCATGTGCACAAGGGAAACTCATAACTAGGCCATCACCAGCCAAAGTGGATAAAGAGATCCTAAATTTTCTGGAAAGGATCCAGGGAGACATATGTGGACCAATACACCCACCTAGTGGGACGTTTCGGTATTTCATGGTCCTGATTGATGCATTGACCAGATGGTCGCATGTTTGCCTACTATCCACACGGAACTTGGCATTTGCACGCCTACTTGCTCAGATAATAAGACTTAGAGCACACTTTCCAGATTTCCCTTTAAAGACTATACGTCTAGACAATGCTGGTGAGTTTACGTCCCAGGCGTTTAATGAATATTGTATGTCCATGGGGGTAAGTGTAGAACACTCCGTGGCACATGTACATACACAGAACGGCTTGGCCGAATCCTTCATTAAACGTATCCAGCTGATCGGCCATGCCAAATGATCCGACCGTTCCAAATGATGGGGTTCGGGACGCCGAACTTCATGGGACACAAAGGCCGGACAATAAAGAGATCTCTATAAATTATATGATGTCTGAAACGAAATGGAATAGAAATGATATCGACGTCGATGATATTTTTGCTTATAAAGTAGCACTTAAGATCATGGAAAAAGATGAGGATCTAGAACCCACGTCCATATATGAATGCATGCAAAGATCAGATTGGATCAAATGGAAAGAAGCTATAAACGTGGAGTTAGAATCATTAAAGAAAAGAGGCGTTTTTGGCCCTATAATCGTGACACCAAGAGATGTCAAACCAGTGGGATACAAATGGGTCTTTTTGAGAAAGAGAAATGAGAAAGGAGAAGTAGTGAGATACAAAGCACGGCTTGTAGCACAAGGATTCTCACAGAGACTAGGAATAGATTATTAGGACACTTATTCCCCTGTGGTGGACGCAACTACATTACGATATTTGATCAGTCTGGCCGTGAAAGAAAAACTTGATCTGCGCCTAATGGATGTAGTAACCGCGTATCTGTACGGTCCACTGGATAATGAAATTCATATGAGAGTTCCAGAGGGTATTGAGCTCAAAGATAAGAAAGGTTCTCGAGAAAAGAAT
>NC_027754.1:9780849-9781561 GCF_000695525.1 Brassica oleracea var. oleracea
AAACAATCAGGTCGAATGTGGTACAACAAATTATCAGAATACCTAATGAAAGAGGGTTATAAGAACGATCCAATAAGTCCATGTATTTTTATAAAGAGATTCGACAGCAAGGGCTTCGTGATTATGTTTGTCTATGTGGACGACCTAAATGTAATTGGAACCTCTGGAGAGATTTCTCAAACAGTCGAATGTCTAAAGAAAGAATTCAAAATGAAAGACTTAGGAAAAACTAAGTTCTGTTTGGGACTACAATTTGAGTATGTAGAAAATGGAATCCTTGTGCATCAAAAGACATATACAGAAAAGATACTCAAGCAGTTTGATATGGACAAGGCTCATTCCTTGTCAAGTCCTATGGTCGTGAGGTCCTTAGACCTAGAGAAAGACCCATTCGGACCAAAGAAGCCAGACGAGGAGATGCTCGGGCCGGAAGTGCCTTACCTAAGTGCCATTGGAGCCTTAATGTACTTGGCTAGTCATACTAGACCGGACATCAGTTTTGCCGTGAGTTTACTGTCTAGATTCAGTTCATGTCTGACACTTAGGCACTGGAACGAATAAAACATCTATTCAGATATCTACAAGGAACAACAGATCTCGGATTGTTTTATATGAGCCGACCAGGAGATAGCTTGGTCGGATATGCAGATACTAGGTACTTATCTGACCCACACAATGCTAGATCTCAGACAGGTTATGTGTTTATACACAG
>NC_027754.1:9781651-9786306 GCF_000695525.1 Brassica oleracea var. oleracea
GCCGAGAGCTTGTGTGGTTGAGGAACATGACCGGCCATATCTTAAAAGAGAGTGGCCTGGCCGTGGGAAAGGAAAAAGAAGAGCCAACGATCATCTATAAGGATAATGCAGCTTGCATAGCTCAGCTCAAAGATGGATACATTAAGGGAGATAGAACGAAACACATCTTGCCCAAATTCTTTTTCACCCACGACCTGCAGAAGGCTAAAGAAGTTGAAGTGGTTCAAGTTCGGTCCAGTGACAATTCGGCCGACCTCTTCACCAAGTCTCTGCCAACCTCAACGTTCAGGAAGCTGGTTCATCAGATAGGTATGCGCCAGTTGAAGGATCTTCAGTGATGCCTTCATATGGGGGAGTGTCACATGTGTTGTACTCTTTTTCCTATCTACGGTTTCCATTTTTTACCACCTTGGGTTTTTGGTTTTCCTAGAGAGGTTTTAATGAGGCAACGTCGTGCATGATACAAACCCATATGGTTATAGCATCCAAGGGGGAGTGTTATAAATCATGGAGTGGATTGCTATTAACCAAGACCAGAAGAGAAGGCCCATCAGCCTTGTCTAGGCCCAACCGCGGCCGTGATCAAGAGGAGAGAGAGACGGTCGGTTTAGACCGTCTTAGGATTAGGACGTTTTCCTTTTCTCTGTTTTAGTAGTTTTCCTATTTTTTGTTGTATTAGGTTTTGGATAATTTCTTTTTATCTATACTTTGTAATTCCTATATAAAGGAACCTCTATTGATCATTAATAATACAGAAGAATTCTCCATTTTTTTACAATATTGATGACTATTTTAACATTTTTGAGTTTTGATCTTTATAGTTATAACCTGACAAATCTATTTTGGTTTTAGTTATGGGATTTTAATGTTGTTTTGTTATGTTTTATCAAGTTTTTTCGGTTCTGAAAAAAAAAGTGTCATCGTCTTGACTGTTTTTGTTAAATGTATTGATTGTTGATCTATCTTTGTAATTTTCTTGAAAACGCTGTATTCTTAATTTTCAAAACTCTTTAGAAAGAAAAAACTTGGAGTGCGTAAATTGTGATATTAATATGCTAATTTAAAGAAAATAAAATAAAGAAAAAAGAAACGAAAAGAACGTTGAGAAGACCAATAAAGAAAGGATGGGCCCAATAAAACAGAGGCAATGAGTAGCCTTTAACACGTATCGTGTCTCCAGCTGTTCCCCCACACTCTTTCGAAAAACGCACCGACGATGGCATTTCCGTCATTATTCTAACGGTCACACGACCCCAACGTGGCTCGCTTTTTCCTATTATTTTAAAAATTCCCAAACACTCCTTTCTCCTTGTTATATTTCATTCTCTTCTCTAGACTCTCTTTCTCTATACAGTCAGTCATCATGGCTTCTCCCATTACCATCACACTCATCTTCCTGTTCCTCCTTTATTCAGCAGAAGCCAAGCGCACCTACATCGTCCGCGTTAAACACTCGGATAAACCGGAATCTTTCTCAACTCACCACGATTGGTACACTTGGCAACTTCAATCTATCTCCACTGATCCACAGTCACAAACGGAATCTGAATCCCCTCTTCTCTACACGTACAAAACCTCCTTCAATGGCTTCTCCGCTTTCCTGGACACCGAGGAAGCCGAATCCCTCCTCAGGTCCGACTCAATCCTGGATGTGTTCGAAGATCCTGTGTACACGCTTGACACGACACGAACTCCGGAGTTCCTGGGTCTCAAATCCGAGTTTGGGGTTGCTTCAGGGTACAGTGGCCACGCTTCTAACGGTGTGATAATTGGAGTCTTAGATACTGGTGTGTGGCCTGAATCCAAGAGTTATGACGATTACGGGATGCCAGAGATTCCGTCCAAGTGGAAAGGAGAGTGTGAATCTGGACCCGACTTCGATTCGAAGTTGTGTAACAAGAAGCTGATCGGAGCTAGAAGCTTCTCCAAAGGCTTTCAGATGTCTTCAGGCGGCGGCGGTTTCTCGACCAAACGTGAGTCTGTTTCTCCCCGTGACGTCGACGGACATGGAACTCATACTTCCAGTACAGCCGCTGGATCCGCCGTTACAAACGCCAGTTTCCTCGGTTACGCCGCCGGTACGGCGAGAGGGATGGCTACGGGTGCTCGTGTGGCCACTTACAAGGTCTGTTGGAGTAGCGGCTGTTTCGGATCTGACATCCTCGCCGCCATGGATCGAGCCATTCTAGACGGCGTCGATGTGCTTTCTCTCTCCCTCGGCGGCGGATCAGCTCCTTACTACCGTGATACCATCGCGATTGGATCCTTTTCCGCTATGGAGAAAGGCGTCTTCGTCTCTTGCTCAGCCGGAAACAGCGGTCCCACTAGATCTTCAGTCGCCAACGTCGCGCCGTGGGTCATGACTGTCGGAGCCGGAACTCTAGATCGTGACTTCCCGGCTTACGCGAATCTCGGGAACGGGAAACGCCTCGTCGGAGTTTCGCTTTACAGCGGAGAAGGGATGGGGACGAAACCGCTGGAATTGGTTTACAACAAAGGGAACAGCAGCTCCAGTAATCTCTGCCTCCCTGGCTCCCTCGAACCCACCACCGTGCGTGGCAAAATCGTGGTCTGTGACAGAGGAGTGAACGCTCGTGTTGAGAAAGGAGCTGTTGTCAGAGACGCTGGAGGTTTGGGGATGATAATGGCCAACACTGCGGCGAGTGGTGAGGAGCTTGTTGCCGATAGTCATTTGCTTCCGGCGATTGCTGTGGGGAAGAAGACAGGTGATCTCCTCAGAGAATACATCAAATCGGATTCGAATCCAACCTCTCTTCTTGTATTTAAAGGAACGGTTCTTGATGTTCATCCTTCTCCTGTGGTTGCTGCGTTTAGCTCTAGAGGTCCAAACACTGTAACTCCAGAGATCTTGAAACCTGACGTCATTGGTCCTGGAGTTAACATTTTGGCTGGTTGGTCTGATGCTATTGGTCCTACTGGTCTTGACAAGGACTCGAGGAGGACCCAGTTCAACATCATGTCAGGTACTTCACGGCCTTTTGCGTTTCAATTACTGATTATCTATATGGTCATGAAGAAAAGATCATACATGATTATTATAACATATTTTATTTTGGAAATTTATTTTGTTTTTTAACATGGAAAGGGTTTTGATGTTTGTTAGGTACGTCCATGTCATGCCCACACATCAGTGGTTTAGCCGGTCTTTTGAAAGCAGCTCACCCTGAGTGGAGTCCAAGCGCCATCAAGTCAGCGCTCATGACCACAGCTTACAATCTTGACAACACCAACTCTCCTCTCCGTGATGCTGCAGATAACAGCCTCTCCAACCCACACGCTCACGGCTCGGGCCACGTAGATCCTCAAAAGGCTCTCTCGCCGGGTCTTGTCTACGACATCTCCACTGAGGAGTACATCAGGTTCTTGTGCTCTCTCGACTACACAGTAGATCACATTGTGGCGATTGTGAAGCGACCAAGCGTTAACTGCTCGAACAAGTTCTCTAATCCTGGGCAGCTCAACTACCCAAGTTTCTCGGTTTTGTTTGGTGGCAAAAGGGTTGTGCGGTACACCAGGGAGGTAACCAACGTGGGTGCAGCCAACTCGGTTTACAAGGTGGTGGTTAATGGAGCACCTAGTGTTGGGATATCGGTTAAACCATCGAAGCTTGCGTTCAGAAGTGTGGGAGAGAAGAAGAGGTACACTGTCACGTTTGTAAGCAAAAAGGGAGTGAGTTTGACGAACAAGGCTGAGTTTGGATCCATCACTTGGAGCAATCCGCAACACCAAGTAAGAAGTCCCGTGGCATTCTCATGGAACCGGTTTTGATTACAAAACACACAAATCTAACATCCCTAGCGATGTTTTCTGTTTTTAAGTTTAATTACTGTTGGGGGAGATTTCAGTTCCTAAAATTGGCTGGGTTCTGCTAAACAAAAACACATCCCGAGCCATAAGCAATGTGAATCGTTCATGTTTTGTTTGATTTAGTTTGAGTGTATTGTGGGATGGGTAGAAGAAGAAAATGTTGTCAAGGAAAAGAACGTTGATCTTGTTATAAAAAGAACTGGAATTTTATTATATCGCAGGAATTTAAATAAAGCAAAATTTTATACCCGTACGAAGGAGATAATACTGATAAGAAGAGAGGATGTGTTATTGAAGGAGAAGGATGGTGTGTTTACAAACGAACGCAAACGTTCGTATATATAGAAATAAATTTACTATGCAAATAGTGCAGCGGGCTCTACATCCTTTTATATTTTCAACATATACGGCTGCTTTATTTGACTTTCATAACACTCCCCTTGGGGATCGGTGTCACTATCCATTCTCGCTTAACGTCTTTGTTGCCTCGTTAAAAACCTTTCCAGGAAAACCCTATGGGAAAAACCATAGTAAGGTAAAAAGAGTACAACTACGTAAGCTCCCCCTCGAATGAGCAGTCATAGATCCTTCTGATGACGCATTCCAATGTTACGAACATGTTTTCTGAATATCGAAGTCGGAAGTGATTTTGTGGAGAGGTCAGCTGCATTGTCGCATGATTGGACATATCTTACTTCAATCTCTTTCTTCTTCACGAGCTCTTGAGTGTATGAGAAGAACTTCAGATGAATATGCTTCGTTCTATCGCTTTTGATATATCCGTCCTTTGTTTGAGCAACACATGCTGCATTATCTTCATATAGAAT
>NC_027754.1:9789550-9805396 GCF_000695525.1 Brassica oleracea var. oleracea
AAACAGAATATAAGGCGGCTCGGCCGACCAATAAATAATAAACAGGATATTAGGTGGCTCGGCCGACCAATAAACAATAAACAGAATATAAGGCGGCTCGGCCGACCAATAAATAATAAACAGGATATTAGGTGGCTCGGCCGACCAATAAACAATAAACAGAATATAAGGCGGCTCGGCCGACCAATAAATAATAAACAGGATATTAGGTGGCTCGGCCGACCAATAAACAATAAACAGAATATAAGGCGGCTCGGCCGACCAATAAATAATAAACAGGATATTAGGTGGCTCGGCCGACCAATAAACAATAAACAGAATATAAGGCGGCTCGGCCGACCAATAAATAATAAACAGGATATTAGGTGGCTCGGCCGACCAATAAACAATAAACAGAATATAAGGCGGCTCGGCCGACCAATAAATAAATTAAATTAATAGTAAATAATATAGGCGGTATTCCAGCCATTATAACAGGGTATAAATGATACAAATAAATTTTACCGAATCGCAGAGTGATCGTGCTGATAACGTGTTATAAAAAGAACTGGAATTTTATTATATCGCAGGAATTTAAATAAAGCAAAATTTTATACCCGTACGAAGGGTATAATACTGATAAGAAGAGAGGATGTGTTATTGAAGGAGAAGGATGGTGTGCTTACAAACGAACGCAAACGTTCGTATATATGAAAAGAAATTTACTGTGCAAATAGTGCAGCGGGCTCCACATCCTTTTATATTTTCAACATATACGGCTGCTTTATTTGACTTTCATAACAGATGTTATAATTTATGTACTCCGTATTATTGTTTTTCAGTTTAATTATTCTTATGTAATTGTCAACTGTCAAGCAACAAGAAAAGTAATGTGACATCATCAGTCGAGACAAGAGTGGAGAACATGCGCTCAATAAATGATCACATGAAGCCAACATGTACAGTAAAGTAATGATGATGTATTAAAAAAAGAGAAATTGTTGAGAACGTAGAAGTTCACAGTCCAATAGTGTTTGAGTATTTAATATTTGATATCTTTAAAAAAAAAAATAGAATTAAATATCCAAATTAGATTATATTTTTAAAATAAAATAATAAAAATAGTTAAAAATAGTTAAAAAAATAAATTAATTAATATTGTTAAGTCTTCAACAAAATACTAAACCCTATATCCTAAATACTAAACCATAAACTCTAAAGGTCAAACCTTAAACTTTAGATAAACTCTAAACCGTTGGAAAATCTTAAACCCTAAATCATACATTAAAAACTAAATTTTAATAACACTAAACCCTAAATTCTAATCCCTAAACCCTTGGGTAAACTCTGAACCCTTGAATAAATCATAAACTTTAGGGTTTAATTTTAAATATTTTTGATTTGAAGTTTATGATTTATCCAAGGGTTCAGGGTTTATCCAAGGGTTTAGGGTTTAAGGTTTAGGGTTTAGTGTTATTAAGATTTAGTTTTTAATATGTGATTTAGTGTTTAAAATTTTCCAATGGTTTACGGTTTATCCAAGATTTAAGGTTTATAATTTAGGGTTTGGAGTTTAGGATTTAGGGTATAAGTTTTAGTATTTTGCTAACGGTTTAACAATATTTATTTTATTTTTTTTTTGTAACTATTTTTATGTATTTTTATTGTTTTATTTTAAAAATATAATCTTATTTGGAAATTCAATTTTGTTTCCTTTTTAAAAAATATCAAATATCAAATATTCAAATACTATTGATTGATGAATATAGAGGTTCAGCCTAGGGGTGAAACCAAAAATTTCTCTTAAAAAAAAACTCTTCTAACGGTGGCAACGTCAATGATGAAGGAAATGTTATATAGTAATAGAATAAAATTATTATCAAGGTCAACCTTTTCATAATATTCTCTAATATCTTATTTTTATGAGTAATTGCAATGAACAACTAAATCAAAGAGAACAAAGTGATGTTTAAGATTTTTACACAAAAATTAAGAAAATACAAAATTTTATGTAATTTACTTTGATCACATAAAATAACATTAAATACAACTAATTTAACCAATAAAAATAAGATGTATTATTTTATAATTGATCACATATTTCAAATTATATTAAATTTTATCTAGAACTGTGAGAACATCACTTATTATGAAACAAAATAAAAATTGTTAAACACCGCTTATATGATACAGAGAAAGTAAATGATACAACCACGTTACCAAATGAGAGATTCTTCCGACTATTTTATCTTTTTTAGTTAGCTGTTTTGCTTCTTCTGGCTTCATCTTAAATAGGAAGTTTGAGAAACCATTGATTAAAGCAGAGGTTGTGATTAAGGAAGCTCTAAGTATGATGATTGCCTGCAACACAAATAGACTCAAAACAAAAATAAGAAATTTTCTTTTTTAATCAAGAAGAGTAGAAAGATGTGCAACATACCTCATTTTTGCCAATGCTAATTAAGTGCTCCTCAATATCACCAATGCTCAATTGCAACTTGCTTAATAATGAAACGGTTGAAGATGAGTTCATAGGAGCGACAACCGGATCATCTGACACTATGAAGTTTGTTCCAACACTAGCAGAAACTGGAGATACCTTGACAATTTTTAAACCGTCTCCAAGAACAGTCTTCTTAATCTTTTTACAGAGCTTGTTATCAATATAACCATGACGAGAGAACAAGCATTAGTACTCCGGTTTTTCCTAGATAACAACATCGAGAAGTTGTGCGCGGAAGCTGTAGCAATGAGGAAGAACGCATTTGGAAATTATGGCTTCTTTTTGCTTCTCGAAGCTCAGCTCTTTAACGCTTCTGCGTAAATTCCCAACGCATCCAAGGTTGGCATCGTCAATAGAGAGTTCCCACGCAAACTCAAGCGGGATGGCAAGAAAGCTGAAAAGAAAATCAACAAAATCTTCTCTGCACTCAACATAAAGAATCTCCCTGTCAAACTTTCTAATCAAAACTTTCGGGGTTAAACATTCATCTTCTCCAGCAACTCTAGTTTCTTGCACAAGTGGAGTCAACGTTTTACGTTTCCTTGTCATGACACAATGTTTCCTCAAAAATGTATCTTCAAGGGAGCTCCGAAGTGAACAAACAACCTAGCAAAGTCATCACCTAGAAAAAAATACCGGATTATCCATCAAAAGCAAAAAGTAAAAGCATGTAAAAATAATTTCAAGTATAGAGTATCTCTTCGAAACCAACATCAAGAACCATTTCTCGCAGCTTATCGAAACCAGAATAACCACGATCATTGAGGATGTTTAGTACAAGACCCATAGAGTTCAGTGCCACCTTCATATAATCGGTGATGATAGATGAAGTTCTGCAACTAAGGAAAACCCCATCACTTTCATTCCCCAAGCAGCCATCAGCTTCATCTCCTTCTTCAACATGTATATAGTGTCACATCGTTCTTCGGCAGCTACACGTCGAGGTACGGATATTGTTGTACGCCTTACAACAAGTCTCATCATACATAAAATGTGGGCAAACAAAGAACTTTGTCTTTTCAGCAGCATCATCTTTCTATATTCAACTTAAGCTGTCTGCATTGTGCTTCCTTCATACTCTTGGGATGCATCAGGAGATTCTTACAAGCTTGAGTCTGGAAATTATCATCGTCCATGATAGAAACACTTCTGTGAAGGTTGTGAAAACAACCAACGATTGAAGACTGCGGATTCTTATGCTTCTCTAGCAGACTTACAATGGTGCCCATTGGGAGTGTCAAAATGCCACATAGCACATCAACAAAATCTTTCCCTGCTTCAGCCAAAACAACTCTGTTTTTCTCTTCATCAATGAGAAATCTCAGACTAAACGTGTGTTTTTCCCAAATCTTAGCCATTATACTATTCTTATGAAAAAGAATAACTAATCGAGTAGTGTCTCTAGGATTCAAGTTTTGTCTGTGACAGAACCGAAGCTGTCTCTCCTTACATATAAACCTTAATATTAAAAAACAAACAGACCTTTGAATGCCCCCATGACCGCATGCATAAGTTTGGATACTTGTGCCAAAGTTGTCTAGTTTCCATCAAATTGTATCGACTGAAGATGTGTCATGCAATTTTTTCTGCTTTTTTTTTCCTGATCTTGGAAATGAGCACTTTAAATAAATAGTCATATTAAGAATCGTATATGACTCCTTCTTCCACTTGTCAAGGTATAAGTAGCTTGGACATTTCATTTACATTTAAATTTAAGTAGTTAAACAAAACTAATTAAAATAATAATATTTTGTTATCTAGAACCCTTTTCTGAGAAGCAAACCGATGAGGTCTGATAAGTTTGATACCAAATCAAAATTAATTAGTATCTTTATAAACATTCGTATTAATTTTATCATCTCGGGTTGTCGAATTCTTTATTTGAATTTGTTGGGTATACTAGGCTAAGAAGAGCTGACAAGTCTAATACCAAGTTTATGAAACCAAATTTGATTCTTAGTGTTGAATCCTAAATCCAGACGATTTTTATGAGTTAAATGTGATTAGAAAGAGGGTCAAAAGTTTTGTTTATTGAAGTGTAAGCCAAAAACCGAAAAGAGATACAAAAACTCGTCGTATGACGAACGTAGAAACTCAAAGCTATTTCTCTCTCTAGTCTCTCTCTATAGATTCTACTCTGTGATACAAAAAAAGAACTCGTCGTCGTTTGGGCTTAGACACTAACATATTTGACTTTGTGAACAAACCGCATGTTACCATGCTAGTTTCTGTCGTAGAAGTTTAGCCTGACAATTCATTACGGCATTGCCTATATAACCTGACCGGAATTAAATAAACCCAAGCGAAAGTTTGAACTATTCACATCTCTCAAGCACTTTTTACACATACTAGTTGACACCTTCGTGTCCTCTTACACTATCACATGTGTCACATGGCACAAACCCAATAATCTACCAGCAACGCATTAATCTACCCTACAATTTGTCATCTCAAAATCATTCTCAAGTTTCCTTTTACTAAAGTCAATGACGAGTTAAAGTGCCAACGAACGTATATTTGAATTTCTTACGTCATTGATCTTTTGACCTAAAAAGGAACAAAAATTAGTTAGGTCTTGATGTGAATCACTTAAACAGATCATTAAGGTTTTAACTAAAGGTATATATAGCATCCATGTTTATAAGAGAATATTAGCCAGTAGCAAGGACCCTAGCGGCGACAGTAAGATGGTGGAACACTGGTGCTGATATACGAATCAGATCTGGCTCATAATGATTACTTCCTCCGTTCCTTAATGATAGACTTTTTTAAAAAAAAATTTGTTTCACAAAGATGTATTTTTTTGTGTTTTCTATAAAAAAAATTATAAACTTTAAAAAAATTAATTGACTTTATTGAATAACTATTGGTTAAAAGTTATTGAAAATTGAAAATTACAGAAAACAATACATTTATTATGGTAGTTTAATGTGTTTTTTTAATATGTGTGAAAATACTAAAAAGTCTATCTTTGTGAAACGGATGGAGTATGAGCTAACTAAAATCGGTTAATTCTTTTTCATTAAAGATAATAAATACTCTCTCTGTTTTAGAAAAAAAATGTATGTTTTAAGATTTTCACATTTATTAGAAAATATAACAGATTTTAGTTAGCAATACATTATTTTCCGTGATTAATTATTCTCCACCATTTTTAGCCGATAGAAATTTAATAAATACAATTATATTTTTAAAGTTTACAATTTATAATTAATTTTATGCATTGAAAACATAAAAATGTATATTTTTGAAACAAATTTTTTTTCTGAAACATTGATTTTTTTGGAGCGGAAAGAGTAATATACAATAGTAAGAAGTACATGCATGCATACACATTGCATACATGATACACCCATATGTAGTTTCTACTTGGAAAATAGAACGTTTAAACGTTATTATATACCGGTTGTGAACAATTATTTAGTGGCTGAAAGAAAATGAGAGGTTCCTTACTAATTAAGGGAAGTAAGCTTTTTTAGAAAAGAAAAAAAAGGATATGGTTAAGAGAGAATATAAGAAGATGAAAAAGAGGGTATTGACTTGTACACAAGAGTCCTCCGATTTTACAAGAAATCAATCTCCCACACGAATTGGCATGTTACTAAATTTCTCATATATTCCTTCATTTTCTTTTTATTAACAAGTTATTTCAGATTTTAGGTTTTGGAGATTTTGACTCAAGAAACATTCTATGATTTATTATTCAGTTCCCCCCACGCGTCAAGTATTTACTGGATAATAATAAGAATATTTGCTATTTCGACGAACTTACAGTAATATATACTCCAATACTAAGAATATTTTGAGACTCAATACCAACAAAAAAAAGTATTATGTTGAGACGTGGTGCTTAAAAGTCAAACCGTACGTTGCCAAACATTTGAAAAACTGACCAGTTATGGACCATTTCTTCTTCTTCTTTTTTTGCTTTCTTTAGAGTCAAGAAAGTGAATGAGAAAGGTAACCCATGCATGATATACGACTATATATATATGTTAGAAAATCCAAAACTTTAGTTTGTTAGTAAAATTATTAAGGAAAATGAAAGCTGTGGTGAGTAAATTGCATTTTTCTTCGACGGAGGAGGTGATGGTGGTGAGACGAAGGCCACACGTGGTTAACGGCGGTGGCTTCGTAGTCACAGATTGTAGAGAGAAGACTATTTTCAAGATTGACGGTTGTGGAGTTCTTGGCACCAGAGGAGAGTTAGTTCTTAGAGATGGTGATGGTACTGATTTGCTTCTCATCCATAAAAAGGTAACTTTTTTATTATTATTATGCCAAATTTGTAATGCTGAACTTTCAACTTTTTCCCATGAAATCTCGATTATAGACCAACCAAATGATTAATTTATGTCTTTAAGTGAATTTAATAATTGAATAGATTATAAGCTTTTGAAAGAAAGGTAATGTAGACTTATAGACAGTTATGCAAGACCGCAAGAGCTTAACAAACAACGACTAGTGGAAATATATATGCGTTTTATGAAGCCGATGTGTGTTTTCTCAGCCATTAGTTATAGGTCTTACATACACATATGGACTATTTCTATATTTTCCACGTACATAACGTCCCAATAGAAAAACAACTTTTTATATAGATAAAACTGATGTTGTTAAAAAATAAATTAATCTACTTTTTTGTAGAATGTGATAGATTTAAGTCTATGAAAATGGGGTTCATAATAAATAAAATAGCAATATACTACATGAATTGCTTTAACATTGAACCCAAAAATTGTAGTATAATATTAAGGGACCTATCAAAAACTTTTTTTTTTGGTTACTAGACACGCATTTGTGCGCCATCCCTCTTAACAGATATACACGAATCGATATATTAAAGAAGTGGTGCGTCAAGTTAAAGCAACCCTCTTGATAGATATTCCACTAGATGGAAAAAGTTGATTTGGAGTTGTGTTGTGGAATCTTGTTGTACTTTCTTTATTACAAGTCTCATGTGTTTGAGTGGTGTAGGGAGGAATGGTGCAGGCTCTAAGCATTCATAACAAGTGGAGAGGCTATAGTTACGACTATCAAGGAAGCCCTAAACCGGTTTTCACATTGAGAGATCCTAAGCAATTTTGTTTCTCCATAACCGGTTCCATCCGCATCTCGGTCCAACCGGGGAACTGCTACTTTGATGTGAGAGGGTCTTTCCCGGATAGGGATTGTAGCATCGTGGATTCAACTGGAAGTGTGATCGCTCAGGTAAAAGAATGGAGTGGGAGCAAAGATATATACTCGGTGGTGACAAAAGCTAATGTTGATAAAGCTTTCGTTTTCGGAGTAATCGCGGTTCTTGACTATATCTATGGTGAATCTACAAGTTGTTGATCGGTTCATCACTAGCATCATCTGCAACTTGCTCTTTTCTATACTCAAATCTGTGTAATGTGCATGTTGTTCCATGTACGGTGGTTTAAAGACTATTATGTCGTTTTTATTAAATAATTACTCGACTCTGTAAATATTTTTACATATTTTGTTTTGTAATAGTTCAAAAATCATTACTAAGGTGTTATAGATTATTATAATTAAACTTTTTTCTCTTAGTCCTGTGTTCTTGGTAATTGGAACTTAATTTTGCAACCATACATGACAAATAATATGAAGAGGATCTGAGAAAGCAAAGGTTCAAATGGAAACCACAAGATTCATAACACTCATGGAAACATGTTTTATCTGAGATGTGAATGTTCTTAGAAAGAGTTGAAAGCAAAAGGAAGAGAATGCAAAGTCTGATTGATTCAAAGTGATCAGTCGCGTTCGCTTATGGCAGTCAAATGCTCCTCGATCTCCTCTGTTTCAAGGGAACGGAAGATGGGGTTATCAGCTCTCACAACTCCAACCTGCGAAACCAAAACAAGGCCATGAACATGACTTTCACAAGCTTTAACAAACATACATTGACATGATACAGCTCTTCTATTCCTAATGAATACAAAAAGGAGTGAGGAATTGATACCTCAATCTCAGTTGCCTTGAAGTCTTCTTGAAGAACAGATTGCAGAGCGGATATGGCAGTCTACATAAGAATTGAGAATAACTCAAAAGTCAAATGTAATTAACCAAATCTAGATAGCAACAGATGCTGTGTTTCCCCATCTAAAACTCTAAAAAGAGGAGGATCAGCAGTGAATTTACTACCTGCACTGTTTCGTCATAAGTGAAGGCAGGGTTTTCTTTCATTTTCTTCTCCAGGAAATTGATTGCTTCTTGCTCTTTCATACCTGCACTAGTTGCCTGCATCATACCAAGTCTATTATTCCACCAGGGAAGAAAAACATCTAACATGATGTAACATATCTACCATCTATGTAACTAAATCATATTCTCAATGTGTTGTTTCACCTCCATAGTTCTTAACAAACAGAAATTATGTAAAATATTATAAACATTGATAGCTTGTCTCAGTACAATCTATTGTCAAATACAATGAATTATAGATGAGTTACAGTATCATGTTGATAGGAGTAGTCTAGATATCAATATGCGTGAAGCTTATATTTAACCATAAAAAGTAGAGTGGCATTACCTTGTGACCGTAAAAGTGACCAGCTGGGTCACACTTGTAAAGCAGGGGTCCTCTCTCTTCGTCCATACCCAGCACCATGGCAACTAAAGAAAGACAAAAGGAAAACAAGAATGAGTGCTAAATCTCTAGTTAGATATGATGCATTAGGCAAGAAAGAGATTGGAAACTTACCTACACCAAGAGGTCTCATGTAAGCATGTTGAGTATAGACCTGTGACTTATCTGCAATCCTGTCAGCACAAACGTTCATGGTTAGTAAATTTTTAGTTACACACCACGCCTAGAGGAAGATAGAGGAAAAGGGAGAGTATACCATTTAGCAAGGATGTCGGCAGGCATCTCGTATCCGTATTGGAACCTAAACTCAGCTGCCTCATTCCTTGCTTGCGTGACCAAAGACCTTGAATCAGCTGCAACATTCCATATTAAAAGTTACATATTTTAGACAAAACACTCAAAGAGAACCCCGAGATGGATGGATACAAACCTGTCATGCCAGTGGCTAACAAGCCAAGGTACTTGGTGACAGGGAAAAGGTGAGATACGCTTGACTGATCTAGAAGCTTGTCCTGCAAACAAACACAAATCGAAATTTATAAGATCCCCAAATCATCTGGTGCCATAGATCTACGACCGAAGCAAGCTTTTCGCAGTTCAAAGAAACAAACGAAAGGGGAACTTACGGGAACTTTCTTCTGGGTAACGACGCATACTGAATCTTTTCCTCGAACACCGATGGATGTGATTCCAGCTGCTTTCACGGCTTTGAATGCATATTCTACTTGGAAGAGACGACCTTCCGGAGAGAATATTGTGATGTGGCGATCGTATCCTCCGCCGCTTCCTCTGCTCATCTTTCTTCTCGACCTTCGATTCACTAAAACCCTTTGCTCGTTCTGCGATCTACTGAAGACAGGAATAGAAGAAAACTTTGCCTTCAAGACAGAAACATGTATAGCCGATGTTTTCTCAATTTCCTAAACTACCCTTGAAGTAAAACAATTTGCATTTTTGACACTTTTTTTTTAATCCTTATCGTAACAGTAAGAGATAACTGGAGCTCATTGAGCACCAGAACCACCAGATGAGTTTACCACAACTATTGGGAAGATATCAAAGATGATGTGATGAAACCCTCCCTAAGATACTCTACTCTGATTGTGGTTGGATCGAAAAAGGACAGATGATAGATGGTTTATTTTGGGATGAATGGATAAATGGCAGTTTATGGATAGATAGATGGATCGATAGGTCACACTGAGGTTGCGGAATGGCCTCAGATTCACCACTCTCTTGTTCTAGATATGACACACCAGTCAACAAGAGAGGTTGCTGGTTTGTTTTGGGTTTACACACCTCCACAATCAGGTTGTTCATAAGAACAATGAATCATCAAATAAGAGAAGAAATAGTTTTTATAAAAATGATGATTGATTTGAAATGAAACTGAAACATAGTTTAAATAGAAAAGACAACAAGTGCTGCATGTTCAGCATAGAAAACATAAAAGAGACAAAGGAGTAAATAGTTAGGTGGTGGTTGAGGTGGTTGAGAAAGTGAAGGTTATACCAAGTAGCTCTTCTTCACTTTCCAGATTCTGAATAAGGCCAACAACTTTCTCACTCAGCTTCTTGGACCTTAATCTCGTAATGGGTCCAACATATATGGCAAATGGATCTTCTTTCTGGACATTGGGTTCATCAACAGAATCACATCCATGGGTTTTCATCCATTTAGGTTCATTGACAGAATTGCATCCACGGGTTTTCATCCGTTCAGGTTCATCAACAAAATCACATCCACGGGGTTGCATCCACTCGTATGCTTCCACCGGTTCGATCAGGATTGCATCATCCCCTCCTCCTTTGAAAGGATTTGTCCTCAAATCTGACATCTCTCCTACATCAAATGGAAAGTGTTGTGGTGCAGCAAATAACTCAATAGATTCATCTCCATCATACAACCATTGTTCCTTCGATAGCTTCTTGAATTTAGTAACACCAAACCCATCTTTTACCTTATCAATCAGAGGATGGATTTCTTGAGCTCTTGTTCCAACTTTAGACTTCTTAAATTGAAGAGAACATGAATCTTGATTTTGCAACTCGTTCTGATATGTCTTCTTATAACAAAAACTCCACAAATTTTTCCTTCTTGAATGACCAGAAAATTTGAAATCCTCTTCCTCTTTCAAACAACCAAGTTTGAGCTTTGATTTATGTATTCCAAAATGTTGAATATCCAAACACAAAATCCACAGCTTGTATCTTCTCATAAATTTCCAAGTTGCAGAACTTAATTCTTTCCAAATATGATCATTGAAACTCATAATCATTCAATGATTTACTAAGCTTCTTTTTCCCATATTCCACTTCCTTTAACAACTCAAAACTGGGAATATAATGATCAGGTTGTAGAAAATACCTCTTGGACAGTTCATCACATATGCTTCTTGTTTTGTTTTGCAACAAAATCTCCAGGGTAGCTTCCTTTCTTTCATGTTGCGTTGCCACCTTGGAAACTGTAGAACCTAAAATCTACACTAAATATTTGATAGTGATCGGAGTTTGATCTAGGGAAGACAAATGATGTAGGCAACGATATCTTTAGAACACAACAATGTTAAACAGTTTCCAGTAGGTAAAAATGGTCTTTATTGATGAATAAGATCGAATACAATGAGTTGAAGTAGATCGAGTGATACAAACGAGAACCGTAAAGAAAAGAGTCTAAGATCGGGAGGAAACAAGGTCGATATTAGTGTGTAGCTGTCTTTAGGGTTTTCAACGTGTGCTTCTTCATTCCCATTCTTCTTCCTTTATAGTGAGTCGACCTCGTGACTTTCATAACTGCTCCGCCATCTTCGTCTCTTGTTCCGCGATCTCGGGACCTCGAAGTCTTCGCTTTCGAGCTCGATTGCTTGCTACGGGCTTCAGTTCATTTCGGCCCATTCCTTTCATCGCGGCTCATTAATGTATTGACCAAAATTGGGTCCAACATTTGTCCCCCAGCCTTTTGGTTTATTTGGGAAACCGAAGGGGCGAAAACTGACGTTACCTGGCGGCGTCGCAATTCTCGGGAAGTTGGATGTCACGCGCATCGGCTTGATTTGACTTGTCGGCCATTTTCGAATCGTGTGGTGAAGGTACTTCGCGGATTAACCCTCCCTAGGATACTCCACTTTGATTTTGGTTGGATTGAATAAGGACAGATGATAGATGGTTTATTTTGGGATGAATGGATAAATGGCAGTTTATGGATAGATAGATGGATCGATAGGTCACACTGAGGTTGCAGAATGGCCTCAGATTCACCACTCTCTTGTTCTGGATATGACACACCAGTCCACATGAGAAGTTGCTGATTTGCTTTGGGTTTACACACCTCCACAATCAGGTTATTCATAAGAACAATGAATCATCAAATAAGAGAAGAAATAGTTTTTATAAAAATGATGATTGATTTGAAATGAAACTGAAACATAGTTTAAATAGAAAAGACAACAAATTCTGCATGTTCAGCATAGAAAACATAAAAGAGACAAAGGAGTAAATAGTTAGGTGGTGGTTGAGGTGGTTGTGAAAGTGGAGGTTATACCAAGTAGCTCTTCTTCACTTTCCAGATTCTGAATAAGGCCAACAACTTTCTCACTCAGCTTCTTGGACCTTAATCTCGTAATGGGCCCAACATATATGGCAAATGGATCTTCTTTCTGAACATTGGGTTCATCAACAGAATCGCATCCATGGGTTTTCCTCCATTCAGGTTCATTGACAGAATCACATCCACGGGTTTTCATCCACTCAGGTTCATCAACAGAATCACATCCACGGGGTTGCATCCACTTGTATGCTTCCACCGGTTCGATCAGGATTGCATCATGATGTGACGAAGGAGATTACTAGTTTCTTTGAAACAAGACAAACGGATCACCAATTTAGCCACACTAACCTTTGCTTTATCCTGAAGGTATATCCTCCTGCTAGTATGAAGGAGTTTAGTCCCCTATAGCACTTTGTAATGTAGCTTATAAGGTCATTACTTAAGTATTGGTTAACCGGCTTAAAGAACATGTAGGCAATATTATCTCTGAAAATAAAAGTATTTTTATCCCATGGAAAATGATTTCAGATAATATTGTGATAGCTTATGAAGTGTTTCATAGTCTTAAAGATCGGAAAAGACAAGCTACTTCGTATATGGCGGTCAAGACATATATTACCAAGGCCTATGATATATTAAAGTGGAATTTCTTAGCTGAGACAATGAAATTTATGGGATTTGATAGTAGATGGATCGGCTGGATAATGAGTTGTGTTACTGCAGTTAAATACTCAGTGCTAGTTAATGGTACACCAGAAGATTTTATTACACCAGCTCGTGGTCTGAGACAGGGAGATCCGTTGTCCTCATACTTGTTCATACTTGTGCAGATGTTCTTTCACACCTGATGATAAGAGCAATGAGGAATAGATCTCTTTTGGAAGTGAGAATATCAAACAACGCACTAGTGGTCAACCACTTATTATTTGCAGATGATTCACTATTCTTCTCCTTGGCTAATGAGAAGGCAGACCATGATTAACCCGGGTTCTTAGGGTGGGGTTCTTAGCTTTGATTTAGAACCGTTCCTTAGCTTCGATTTAGAACCGTTTCTTAGCTTTTAACTAAGAAAAGCTAAGAACCGACTCTTAAATAAGAAGATATAAGAGCCGGTTCTTAGCCGAAAAGCGTAAAAAAAACAAAAAACAAAAAAAATGTCAAATCATGAGTTAAGAACCCCAATCAAGAGTCCGGGTTAATCATGCTCTTAGGCTTAAGCATATATTTGAGATCTATGAAGCAGTGCCAGGGAAGCTATCAATCTAACCAAATCATCTATCATTTTTGGAGCAAAGGTCAATTCTATAGTAAAGACAAAAATGCACCATCTGTTAGGCATATATAATGAGGAGGCATTGGTAACTATTTCGGACTGCAAGAACAAGTTGGGAACAAGAAGAGTGAGATTTTCTTATATCATTGATAAGGTGAAATCGATTACACAAAGCTGGAAGCAGAGGCACTTATCTAATGGTGGTAAAGAAGTGCTATTAAAACCTATTGCATTGTCAATGCCAATTTACTCAATGAACATCTTCCGGTTGCCAAAAGATGTATATGCTGAGATAAATGCAATTTTACCTAAATTTTGGTGGGGTCTGGAGATAAGAAAAGTCTACACTGGTATTCATGTACCAAAATATGTGTGCCGAAAAGAGAAGGGGGCCTTGGTTTTAAGGATTTTGGAAATCTTTAATTAGGCATTACTTAGTGAACAATTATGGAGAATTATGCAACACCCACACTGTCTGATGGCTCGTATACTGAAAGCTAGATACTTTTCTGATGGAGATATATTGAATGCAAAGCTATGAAAGAAAGCATCTATGCTTGGAAGTCCATTTTACATGGATGTGATCTTCTTACTAAAGGTATGAGATATATAGTTGGTGATGGATCTTTGGTAAATATGTGGACAGATTCATGGATTCATGATCACCCACCAAGGCCACCACGAGCTCGTGGAGATTTCCAAGCAGAAGAAAAGGTGAATGAATACTTTGATACCATCAGAGCTCAAGGGAATGAGCAGAAATTGCATGAAGTTATCATTGATGAAGATGTAGACAAGATTCTCGCTATTAAGATAAGTTCTACGGCACGTCAAGACTTATTGGGTTGGCATTACAAGGAAGATGACATCTACATTGTGAAATCGGGTTATTGGTTAGGAATTCATTTACCAACAAATGCTCCACCAATACCAACTCATGGACCTGCAAAGTTGAAACACAAGATATGGAAGACAAAAGCTCCTGCTAAGCTAAAACATTTCTTGTGGAGATTTCTATCAAAGAGTCTTGCGACTGGTAATAACCTGAAGAGAAGGCATATCGTTCAAAATGATCAGTGCAGAAGATGTTGTTCTGCGGCTGAAATAGAGGATCATATTTTCTTTGAATGCCCCTATGCTAAGAAGATATGGCGAGCATCCGGAGTTTCTAAACTCACCATTAACAACCCGAATTACACGGTTGAGAAAAATATTGAAGCATGTCTGCAGTGTTATCTATCAATTCGGTTACAACATCTGCACGATTTACCTTTTTGGTTGCTATGGAGATTATGGAAGAGCAAAAACACTTTAATATTCCAGCAAAAAGAAACACACTAAAGAAGTCTACTGAGGTGTACAAAAGGGGATGCGAGAGAATGGAAACAAATAGATAGCAATGTAGATAATGATCAAACAGGAAGAAGACAGAACTTCCAAGTACCTACTAGACTACATTGGCAAAGACCACTCTTGGATGGACTAAATGTAACACGGATGGTGCTTTTAATCATCTACAGAATCAGAATACGGCTGGATGGGTTATTAGCACTACAAGAATATCGAGTATTCATAGCACACGAGTATAGCCTTTTTTTTTGTTTATGCTATGGTTTATAACACGCGGCTTTTTCTATAGCGTTTTGTTTTAATGAAACACTATATTTAATTTAGGCGAAAAAAATAGATTCGATACGCGGTATATTTTTTAGCTAAGTGTTTTCGCGGTTAGTTATTAGTAGCAAAACCAAAATAAAAGTGTTATGAAAAACCAATACGCGGGATAAAGTTATTTTTTGGGTTTTCCCTCAAAAATATTCTAAGGCAAAAATAAGAAATATATCTTTCTATCGAAACCGAGCTTGTGCCTCTCTCTCTCGAATCCTCATTCCAACTCATTCCGACACTCTTTGATTCAATCGAAACCGAGCTTGATTCAACTCATTCCGA
>NC_027754.1:9807431-9816244 GCF_000695525.1 Brassica oleracea var. oleracea
GTTCAGTGTGAAGATGAAGTTATTTCAGAGGATGATGAATATGAAGAAGACACAGATCATTGGAGATGGAAGAAAAGGTCCATCCTCTTCGATTTACCTTACTGGAAGGTAAATATTCTGTTTACTTTTTCTAACTAAGATTATTTTAATAAATTAGTGACAATATTTGTCTTCTATTTCAGGAAATGCCGGTTCGTCACAACATTGATGTCATGCACGTGGAGAAGAATGTCTCTGATGCTATCATATCTATTATGATGCAAAATTCTAAGTCAAAAGATGGTGTCAAATCAAGAAAGGATCTGGAAGATATGGGGATTCGAAAGAACTTACATGTTCAGCTCAAAGGGAAGAGAACATACTTACCTCATGCTGCTTATTGGCTGAAGAAAGATGAAAAAAAAAAGATTCTGCAAGAGACTAAGTCTATTTAGAGGACCAGATGGATATTCTGCGAACATTTCCAGTTGTGTCTCTATCGAACCACCCACAATCGGCGGATTGAAGTCTCACGATCATCACGTGCTTCTGCAGAATCTTCTACCAGTGGCTTTGAGAGGATTACTCCCAGATGGTCCAAGGATTGCAGTTACAAGGCTGTGCAGCTTCTTTAACAGCCTCTGTCAGAGAGTTCTTGACCCTGAGAAGCTAATATCTTTGAAGAATGAACTTGTGGAGACAATGTGCGAAATGGAGAGGTATTTTCCACCAGCTTTGTTCGACATCATGTTTCACCTACCCTTACATCTGGCGAGGGAGGCACGTTTGGGTGGTCCGGTACATTTTAGATGGATGTATCCATTTGAGAGGTACTAATTAAAATTTGTGTTTTGTTTTTGTCTTGTTAGAAATAATAAACTGACTAATTGCTTTATATGCAGGTACATGAAGACTCTTAAGGCACTTGTAAAGAACTATGCAAGGCCAGAAGCTTGTATGGCTGAAGGATATTTAGCTGGAGAATGTATAGCATTCTGCTTAGAGTTTCTTCAGAACTCTGCACCGGTTCAAGAGAAAACACAACGCAATGAAGATGTTGAGACGTATGATCTGATACTTGAGGGCCGGCCATTGCAGAAGGCTACTCAAGTTACCCTTACTGATAAAGAGCGAGACATAGCCCATCGATATGTTTTGATGAACATGGCAGTGATGAATCCATATGTTGAGTAAGTTCAGACTTTGTATTATTAGTTCTTTTTGTTTTCTCGTTTGATATAATCTAATGTCATGTTATTGAATTTACAATATGCATTTAGAAGAATTGCAACTTAATGATGCAAGGTGTCAAATAAATGAAACAATTCTATGGCAAGTTCATGCAGCAAAGTTCGCACAATGGGGAAAAGAAAAGGTATAATGCTCTGTTGTCTTCAATATTGCAGTCTATACTTTAATCTGTTTAGACACTAATCAATTCCCTTTAACCACAGATCCCTCCCAACTCTGAAGGTCATTCTAAAAAGCTGAGATGGTTGGCTTTTGGACCAAGACATAGAGCTCAAACATTTAAAGGATATATCATCAATGGACATCGGTTTCAGACTGATGATGTTATGCGAAAGACTCAGACCAGTGGAGTTACATATGAAGCCTTTAGCATGTGCAGATCCAGTGCACGAGATACTGCACATAAGGCGGACGTGGTTACATTCTATGGAGTTATTGAAGAGATCATACTACTCGACTACCATATGTTTCAGATTCCACTCTTCAAGTGCAAGTGGGCGAATAAAGGACACGGTGTGAAAGAAGAGCAAGGATTTACACTGGTTAACCTCCAAGTGAACCAGTCTCCATATATCCAAGATCCTTATATTGTGGCATCCCAAGCAAAACAAATCTTCTATCCTAAAGAAGATGATTCCTCACCTTGGTCTGTTGTTAAGAGAGCGCCACCTAGAGGGTATCATGAGCTAGAGTCAGAAGAGGAGTTCGTTGCCCCCCCTATGACAGTTCCAGAAATTGATGATTATGGGAACCAGTCATCTGATGACGAAAGTTTCTGTGTTAGAGATGACTGCGAAGCAGTCTTAGTAGTGGAATAACTGGGTCTAAATGTTTGCTTTTAGTTCATAGATTGTTGATTCTGTTTCAGGTTTGCTAAATGACAAAGAAAGGAGATAAAGTCAGTACCAGACGGAGTCGACGTCAAGCAGGCATTGCCCCAACCCCTGCAGTGACGAACAAAAAGAAGAAGAAAACTGCTCCTCAAGATAAAAGTCAACGTCGCCATGAAGCTGAAGAGGAATCTGCATAGGAAGAAGAAGCAGAACACAGGGGAACTGAAGTGAATGGAGAAGATGATATGGAAGACGATGATGAGTACTTAGAGGATGTGACTTTGCAATACAATGGAGAAGCTCAAGAAGATGGTACTCAGCCTCAGGAAGAGTGTAATGTGCCTCAGGAAAAGATTATGCAGGAAGAGGATACACAACCATCAAATGGAGAAGCTCAAGATGCTGAGACAGTCAACAAAAAGAGAACAAGAGGTCTAACAAAGATGCGTGGAGTTGCTAAACAACCAGAGGAAAAGGTTGATGTTGAGTTCACATCTCTGGGTGAACATGTTGGCAAAGGATCTGTAACCCTGTCTTCGTTTCTTAGCCCTCTAGTGAGAGAACATGTACCTGTTCTACTTGATGATTGGAGGCACCTCGATGACAAAACTGGCTATGTACTCTGGGAGGAGATTCAGGTACTCTATATGTAACCATGTTATATCTTTCTTATATGACAGTCAAACTAATGTTATAAGTTTCAAAATATTCAGGGAAGGTTCAATTTAACAGAGGATTGGCAAAAAGCTTGTGTTTTCAAGCAAATGGGTTGTATATGGCGAGCTTCAAAGTCCAGACTTGTTACCCAAGTACGAAGTGCTAGTAGGAGAGTAATACCTTCATTAAAACCAAGCAACATCCAGTCAATGACAGAATGGATGAAATGGATGAAGAGTAAGACTACCGAAGAATTTAAGGTTGTGATTCATTTTTAATCTCTTTATTTGCATACACGGTGTGAAATAAATATTGATTTTCTGAGTTTTTGTGCAGATTCACAATGACAAATACAGGGAGCTAAGAAAGGCGCAGATACCCCACACAACCAGCCGTAAAGGAATGATTTGCCTAGCTCATGAGATGGTAATGTCTTGCTATTTCATTTACTGTACAATATGTTGCTAATATTTAATCTTATTGATCACTACCCCTTTGTAATTGTAGAAACAAAAGAGCATTGACCCTAGCAAGGTGACCAGGAGTAAGATTTGGGTGGCAGGACACACTCATTCTGATGGAAGACCTGTCAGACCAGAATTTGCAGAGACAATTGTAAGTCAATTGATACTGAAATGAGTTGTGGAATTAGATAATCAGAAGATATTGACACAGTATTGTTGTGTATCAGGAACAAATCAAGTCAATTGATACTGAAATGGGATCCACATGTAGTAATAGCTACAAAGATGATGCTGTGAGTCAAGTGTTAGGTAAAGACAAGAATGGAAGAGTCAGAGGGATGGGAAGAGGAGTTACTGCTACAAAGCTAGCATTCGTTCAGGCTAGAGACACTCATGTGCAGAAGCTTGAAGAGACACAGGTGTAATTACTCAAGAAGATTGAAGAGCTGCAGACTGAAGTACGCAGCATAGCTAAAGACAAAAAGGTTACCTAATTTTCACTCCTCTGTTTTGACGATGTTATGAAATTTTTAATCAGTTTCAAATTCATTTTTATTGTCAAAATAGTGTGATGATTCTGTGGCTGAGACTTCCAGTGGTAGCAAAGTAGTTACGAGGTGTCAATTACTGGATTGGTGTGAAGCAGATGATGTTGTTGTTGGGGAAGGAGAGTTCTGCTCAACTGAACCAATGTACAAAATTGGGCGTGTTCCTCTTGGACCTGGAGCAGCTGCTGTTATTGTCAATGTTGTAACAAAAGCTGATGCTTATGTCTGGAGGCCAACCACAACTATATTTTCACTTGGACAAGCAATGGGTAGCAAAATCGCATGGCCAGCAGACAAAGTAATACTGGATAACGACCAAGGCACCACACCTGAAAGTCACACAAGTGTTTCATCGGTAAACATCTTATTTCTCTAATCTTGTATGAATTGGTTTTCTGTTTGAATTATGGTGTAACACACTATTCATGTCTTAGGCATCACCGGATAAAATACTCATCATTGACTGGACTTCTGATGATGTGATTGCTGAGGGTGGTTTGTTTTCAACTGATCCCAAGCAACTGGTCAACAACATTCCCCTTGGACCCAATGCTGCAATTGTCAAAATTGAAAAGGTGCTTAAGAAGAATGCTTATTTGTGGAGACCTAGTCCCGAGATGTCAACCATTGCTGATGCACTTCATCAAAGTATCGCTTGGCCAATTCAGAAGATAGATATCATTAACCAGTCTCCAAAAAGAGTTTCGCCATTATCATCTTCACCTCAGGTAACTTTTTCGAACGTAAAGCATTTATTGGAATTGTTATGCGCAGTCGCATGATGCTTTTGTTTTGGTGATAGAGTGTCAGTAACAGCTTGGACACTGCTAAATCAAGTCCAGAGAAGAAGTGCATCTTGTTAGATTGCTTTAACTCGGGAAAGACTATCGCTGAGGGCCGTGTTGTTTTCACAAATCCAGAGGATAGAGTCCACTTTGTCCCATTAGGTGAAAATGCTTCCAAGGTCTTCGTTCTAGTGGCAAAGATTGGAGATGCAAAAGTTTGGAGACCAAATGCAGAAGTTGAATTCATATCCGATGCTTTAGGTACCACTGTGGCTTGGCCTAATGACAAAGTTATATTTGTCTGATACTTCTATGTTTCATATATAGCTATGTTTTAAAACTTTGGTGTGTTGTTTGGTTCGTTGACGTTGGTGGATGTTGTTTTGTGTTGGTGGATGTTGTTGAACATGTATGTCAACAGGATATGTACTCTTTTAATGTTTAATAATAATTAATGCATAATATTATTTATGTTAAATATTTATTATATTTAAATTTTATTATATTACGGTTTCAATTTAATTATAGCATTAACGCTACGAAAGAGAAATCTGTAAAAGTATATGGCTTCGAATCAATATTGTAAAACGAATGCTATATTAAAATATTAAAATAGCAAAAGCGGAAACGCTATCTAAATAAAACATAATGTAGCGGAAGCGAAAAGCGCTATCTTAAGTGGAAGACCTATTATCGCGGCCGATGATACAGCGTACTTAATAACGCTATGGTATCGTAGTATAGCGTTTTCCCGGCGCAATAAATACTCATTTTTCTTGTAGTATAGAGATGCAAATGGGACTTACACAGGATCAGCTCAAGCCAGGGGAAAACGAAGTCTTGATGCTTTGGAATGTGAATTACAAGCTATTCTAATGGCTATTTAGCATTGCTGGAGTTTGGGCCATCGACGAATCATCATGGAAAGTGATTGTCAAAAAGAAATAGATTTCCTAAATAACAAGAGGCTTCACTCTGCATATTACAATTGGAAAAGATAAAAATTTTGGTGGGTAAACAGGTTCTAAGATGTCAAGTTTCAGTGGACTAATAGAAATGCAAATAAAGTGGCAGATCGTCTAGCAAAGTGACTTGAGAATGGATTTGATTTTACATTTCAATTTTATATACCACAATACTTGCATGATCTGTTGCACGATGATTATATACATTCAAATTAGCTTAATAAAATTCGATGTTATAAAAAAAAGAGATAATTGGATCAAAACCCACAAAAAATAGGAAATTAGGTAAATACTTATAACAATAAAAAATAGAGTTTCCATATAGTATAAAGACATAGGAAATTATCTCTGTATCCCGATGAAAATTTTCTCTTGATCTTTACGTGAAATAACAATCGCTAACGCGTAAAAATATTTTCTTTCCACCATTGATGAGCTCCTTCACACCTTCTTCTTCTCAATAATTTCTTCTAGTTTTAAAGTAAAACTTCATCTTTTTTCCTTCAGTTGAGATTGTAACACCCCCGAACCGTTTTAGACATCGGTCAGTCAGCCGGGCAACAATCAAACAAGAACATGCCCGAACGACCTTCCTCTGCCAAGTCCGGAAGTGTTACGACGGGTTGAGAATAGACTTTCCAAGTCACAAACATAATTTTGTAACCCAGAATATCCATTCAAAACTCGTTTCCTCTAATCTACGCCCTGAGGCTTTGCAAACCGAGTCATAGAGTTGTGTTAGGTTGGACTAACCTAATATCAAATTCAACACGTCACGAATATAAAACATACTTTATTCCATATATATATAACATGAAGTTCACTAGCCCAAAATATTATACATATGGTCTATGGACGCAGTCGAAAGTAAAACACACATTTATATATCTTGAAAACGAGTCTTTAGCAAAAGATGTCCAAACTACACCAGCTCCTACAGTTTCGCGAGCGCTATGGCCCTTTCTACTGGTCACCTGCAAAAGGATGTGAGGAGTGAGTGAACTAGTTTCACTCAGTGAGCCAGGGTTCCCTATCTAGCATATACAACTATCCGTCATTCTAAACCCAACCCCAAACACAAGCAAGACGGGTAGTTCAACAATCAATATTCAAGATCATAAAGCATGACCGATTTAAGCAATAAACCATTAAACCATAATAAATCAAAACACTCTTTATGAGTGTCACATCAATCAACCATATATATATATATACTCCTAGGGCCCAACAGAATCATTCTTCCTCCACATAAGGGACACCGGCAATCCCTTCACTATTACACCACACAGGCGTAGGCGCTCGGGAATTGCCCGGTCACGGTCCTCAATCGGAATCGCCGTGCCCCGGTCCTCTATCGGACTCGCCGGGGGCTGTCACATCCATGTGTGACACTCGACCTTGGTGATCAAGCCAAGTTAAACCGAGCCCACCACATTCCGGACCACGACCGGCTTAGTGGTACAATTTGAGGAAGCAATGACCTGCAAACTACTACTAGAACCACCACGAGGTTCTCACACAACAGTACCAACACGAGGTACACACCATAACAACATATAATAATCACAAAATCACAATAACCTGGGTGCTTAGACTAGTCTTGCTATCCACTTAGCTCAGACATCGTCTCAAGCCTCGGATCCACAAACTGACACCTAGACCGGTTCGACTTTCCTAGCTCGGAAGTCGTCTATGATGTCAGGAACCTGCATTAAAAATTATTAACAAACAATTAGCCGTGACTCACAGTGATTAAGCGATGTGGCTCGACTCTTTGATTCTGGATGTTGACCAAACCCCTTTTATCCCCTCCAAATCTTCGTCTTGGTACCGTGATGTTAAATCCCAAAACCCAACCGTAATGTACGAACTCGGAAAGAACCTTCTTTATTTCTGGACAGTCTTTCGGAACTTCCCGGCAGTATTTCGGTCCTCGGAAACTCTCTAAAATTCTCGTAACAGCTCGGAATCTCCTGCATTTTTTTCTACTTCTGTCTCTCTCTCTCTCTCTCTAACCCACGTCTTCTGGTTGCATGTGTGGCGACACATGGGCGTACACATTCCCTTTTGCATGCTTTCTAGCCATGCCAGAAGACACCTCCATGTCCACTTGCCCTTCAGCATGTCTGGTGTTCATGCATCGCGACACACAGGCCTCTGCATGTCGGTTCGCATGCGCAGATCACAGGTACTGCGACACCTCGTGCTTCTGTGTGTCGAGCTGCATGGAACAGCTTCATGCACGTCTACACCTCCTTCTTGGGTTGACACTCAGCAGGTTAAATGGTTGACACCACGTCATGATCCCTTAGATCAAGCCACCTCGAGCTTCTCGGTCGATTTGCGCGATTTCGGCTCTTCTGGTGAATTTTCGTCCCGCGATCAATCCCGAATATTTTTCCGTTCCCAATCTGATGAGCTGAATATTTTTAATAAACTCCAGACTAACTTTAACCTTGAGGATAAATATTTCCCGAGCCTTCGGCTTCCCCGAGAAATTCCATAATACTGAAATTAGAGTTTTTTTTTTTTTAAAGACGGGGTATATTACATCCTCCTCTCCTTATTAGAATTTGTCCCCGAATTCTCTAAGGATCCGGTGATCCCCCTTCTTCCATCACTACATCTTCGTGGAAGAACTCTGGATGCAACGCTTTGAATCTTGGTTCATCCTCCCAGGTCACAACTACACGGTTCCGCTTACCCCATAAAACTTGGACTTGAGAAATTTCTCGATTCTTCAATCTTCGTATCCGACGTTCACCTATTCGGATTGGTCCCTCTGGATAAGTGAGGTTTGTTTGCAGGTTTTCGATTTGCTCTGTCTCAATAGCGTTGGGATCATGAACATGTTTCCGCGGCATTGATACGGATGTATTTGCATCTCTCCACGTAGGTTTAGACGATAAGCTACATCTCCGATTCGTTGTATAATCTGGTAAGGCCCAATGAATCTTACCGCTAGTTTCCCGACCTTTCCGAATCGGTCCTTTCTTTTTTGAGCTGACACTTTCAGATAAACCCAATCACCAATACTGAACACCATTTCTCTCCTTGATTGATCAGCGTACTTCTTTTGTCTATCCTGCGCTTTCTTCATATTGGTTTGAATGATCCCCAAATTTTTCATCGTCTCTTCTACAATTTCGGGTCCAAACTCTCTTCTTTCTCCAACTTCAGTCCAGCATAAAGGTGTTTTGTATGGCCTCCCATAAAATGCCTCATATGGTGTCATACCTATGCTAGAATGAAAGTTGTTGTTGTAGGAGAATTCGATTAATGGTAAATGCTTTTCCCAGCTTCCCGCCCAATCCAATATACACATCCGCAT
>NC_027754.1:9816434-9818213 GCF_000695525.1 Brassica oleracea var. oleracea
TAATACTTCTACCTTTTCGGTTTCCTTCATAGGTAACAAGTGTGCCACCTTCGTCAGTCTGTCAACAATCACCCATATTGCGTTATTTGATCTACCTCGAGCCAGGGGTAACCCAGTGATGAATTCCATGGATATGGAATCTCATTTCCACTGAGGTACTGGTAAGCTTTGTAACAACCCTCCTGGAATATGATGCTCGACTTTGACTTGTTGACAAGTTTGACATTGAGCCACCCATCGCGCCACTGATTTCTTTATTCCTAGCCAATGATAATACCTTCGGATATCTCGGTACATTTTCGTACTCTCGGGATGGATATTGAGTAACGAGTGATGCGCCGACTTCAAAATCTCATCTTGTACCCCTTCTCCATGTGGTACTGATATCCTCCCATTAAGTAATAGTGTATCATCTGCCGCCACATGATAGCCACTTGCGTTTGGAGCTTCTTGACTTTTAACTTCTGTGATGATCCCTTTTAACTTTTCATCACGTTGTTGCTCCTGTCTGATCCGTGCGAGTAAACATGCCTGGTTTACGGTACGTATGCCTAAAAACTCACTTGGCTCCCCTTCAATTTCCCATAAAGTCATCAACTTGAGTTCACTTGATAACGCTTCCACTTCCTTTCCAACATCAGATGTCAACTTTCTACGACTTAGTGCATCTGCGACCACATTAGCTTTGCCTGGATGATATTGAATCTTCAGCTCGTAATCTGCCACAAACTACATCCATAGCCTTTGTCGGAGGTTCAAATCAGGCTGTGTGAACAAGTACTTGAGACTCTTATGATCTGTGAATACTTCCACGACTTCTCCATATAAGTAAGATCTCCAAAACCTTAACGCAAACACCACTGCCGCCATTTTTAAATCGTGTGTTGGGTAGTTCTCTTCATGCTTCCTGATTTGCCTTAATGCATAAGCAATTACTTTGCCTTCCTGCATCAACACACAACCCAACCCAACCCTAGAAGCATCTGCGTACACAGTGTAAGGTTTACCTTGTTCAGGTAATGCCAATACCGGTGTTGTGGTCAAAGCTTTCTTTAGTCTCTGAAATGCTTCCTCCATTTCTTTTCCCCAGATGAATGGAACTCCTTTGCCAGTCAACTTCGTCAGGAGCTTAGCGATCGAAGAAAAGTTCTTGACGAACTTTCGATAATACCCGGCTAACCAGAGGAAACTTCTTACCTCGGTTACCGTTGATGGTCTTTGCCATTCCTCAATGGCTTTCACCTTTTCAGAATCTACGGAAACTCCTTCTCCAGACACTCGGTGGACCAAGAACCCGATCTCTTTTTTCCAGAAAGAACACTTGCTGAACTTGGCAAACAACTTTTGGTTCCTTAACCGTTGCAACACTAGCTTCAAGTGTGCGTTGTGCTCAACATCTGTCTTGGAATATATTAAAATGTCATCGATGAAGATTATCACGAACTTGTCGAGATAATCGTGGAAGACTTCATTCATCAATCTCTTGAAAGCCGCTGGTGCGTTAGTAAGGCCAAAAGGCATTACGACGAACTTGTATTGTCCATAACGAGTTCTAAACGCAGTCTTCATGACATCACCTTCTGAAATTGGAATCTGATGATAGCCCGACGCCAAGTCGATCTTTTAAAACCAACTTGCTCCCCTTAGCTGATCCAACAACTCGTCTATCCTCGGAAGAGGATACTTATCTTTGATGGTGATATTGTTGATTCCTCGATAATCAATGCAAAGCCGCATGCTACCATCCTTCTTCTTGACAAATAAGACCGGAGCTCCCCA
>NC_027754.1:9818279-9820528 GCF_000695525.1 Brassica oleracea var. oleracea
GCTTCAGGTTCCAAGTTAATTGTGAAAGGGTTATTCCGAGGTGGAGGTAACTCTTTCAATGCTGCAAACACATCCTTTAACTCTTGTACTACCGCAATATCCGTAATTTCAACTCCATTGCTAGTGGGACCTTCACTAGCAGTTACTGTTACCAGATACGCTTCTCCATCCTTAAGCAAATCTTCCACTCTCAAGGCAGCTACTAAAGACACAGACTTGCTTGGACTGATCCCGTAAAACACTATTTGTCGTTGCCCATTCTCCTTGAACAAAATACGACCTTTTCCACTATCTAATTGTGCCCGATAGCCTGATAACCAATCCATGTCCAAGATAACTTCATATCCTTTTAAGGGCACCACCAACAAATCTGCCAAGAACATCTTCTCGCAAATGACTAACGGAACTCTTCTGAGGCATTCTTTTGCTTGGAGGGTTTGGTCTCCGGGAGTCATCACAGCCACATCCATCATGTCAATCACAAATGAACCAACAAACTCGGCAGTTACTTCTGGGGCCACAAAGCTATGTGTTGCCCCCGAGTCGAACAATACATGTGTGGGACGCCCTGCAACATATAAAGTTCCTGCTACAACATCAATATATATCAACATAATAATTATCCAATAGAAATTAACCAATCCATCACAAGCAATTCACAAACAATCACACAACACAAAATCAATCTAGTAAGGTTAAAGAACCCAAATACCTGTGACGGGACCCTTAGATGGGCCAAGAGGTTTAGTATCCTCTAGTTCTAAAGCGTAAACTCTACCTCCTATAGCTTGTCTTTTTGGCGCTGGCGCGATTGCAGGTGGAGCTCAAGGAGGATGAACAGTGATTTACGTAGCTGGGATAGGACGATTGATGCTGCACTGGGTAGAGATGTGTCATTTCTTTCCACACGTGTTGCATGTAGGATTGTATGAATTTGACTGAAAGGATCCAGGTTTTTTCCCGAAGGATTCACTTGACTTATGGCCTATCTTGCTACAGTTAAAGCATTTTCCTGTGAACAAAGATCGTCGACTTGGCCCTCCCAATTCCTTTTCCTTATCTTTACGCATAAATGATCTTTGGTTTCCACCATACTTTCCTTCTTGATGCTGCTTGGATTTCTTACTTGCCGCCTTCTCAGCTGCCAATCTGATCTCCACATTCACAGTCTTTTCCACTAGCTCGGTGAGACTCTCGTAGTTCCCGACTGCCAGTCTATTTTCTAACTCTGGTTTTAGAATAAACATAAAGTAAGATATCATGGTTTCTTCATCATCTTGTCCTCACAGCACGTGTCGTCGCAGTCGCATGAACTCAGATTCATATTCTCTAACTGTCTTGTCCCCTTGTCCTCGTAGCACGTGTCGTCGCAGTACTTGCGTTCAAATTCTTTTTTAAATGCCACCCAAGTGGTGACCAGATGTCCCACTTGGCGATCCCTACTCTCCCACCATTCTGCCGCGTCTTTGTCTAAGTAATACACTGCCATCTTCTTCTTAGACTCTTCGGATCACGTCAGGGTCTCAAAGTTTTTCTCCATAGTTCAAAGCCACTGATCGGCTTGTAATGGATATGTTCCTCCTTCAAAATGTGGTGTCTTCATATTCTTCATGGCAGTTATCAATGGTAACATTGGTGTACTAACTGAAGGTTGTGGTTGCACGAGTGGCTGAGGTTGCACTTGAGGTTGTTGTAGTGACCTCGCTATCATGTCATGAAGCATCTTCAAAGTGTGATCCATTCCTTCTCCTTGTTGTGGTTGATCATGAACTTCTGGTTCAATCGGGTTGTTCTGCCTTATTGGTCTTGGTCCTTGGACACTTGACTCGCTATCATTTGTTTCTGGTCTTCCCCTTACAGTACGGTTTGGTGGAAAGTTTTTTTCTGGTGGTATCTCTTGATCATGTCCAAACAGATTGTTGTTTCTTCCTACATTTTCTTCACTGGATCCTTGGTTGGTGTGCGCCAATGTTTGCACCCTTCCCTCGGATTCATATCCCAGTCCTCTTCTTCTTGAGACTCTTATGTACCCATCATCCAATCATGTCTTCCTTCACTACTTCCCCTTCTTGCCATCTGCAATCCACGAACATGAAATTTCCTATTAAGAATACTAATTAAAACGGAACTCTGCTGGTTTTCTAACACATCTTTTGCGACACATTTGATTTGATAAAATACGGAAAGTACGTGATTGACCGCATGATCTAAACCATGCTCTGATACCACCTCTGTAACACCCCCGAACC
>NC_027754.1:9820563-9861681 GCF_000695525.1 Brassica oleracea var. oleracea
AGTGAGTGAACTAGTTTCACTCAGTGAGCCAGGGTTCCCTATCTAGCATATACAACTACCCGTCATTCTAAACCCAACCCCAAACACAAGCAGGACGGGTAGTTCAACAATCAATATTCAAGATCATAAAGCATGACTGATTTAAGCAATAAAACATTAAACCATAATAAATCAAAACACTCTTTATGAGTGTCACATCAATCAACCATATATATATATATATACTCATAGGGCCCAACAGAATCATTCTTCCTCCACATAAGGGACACTGGCAATCCCTTCACTAATACACCACACATGCGTAGGCGCTCTGGAATTGTCCGGTCACGGTCCTCAATCGGAATCGTCGTGCCCCGGTCCTCTATCGGACTCGCCGGGGGCTGTCACATCCATGTGTGACACTCGGCCTTGGTGATCAAGCCAAGTTAAACCAAGCCCACCACTTTCCGGACCACGACCGGCTTAGTGGTACCATTTGAGGAAACATGACCTGCAAACTACTACTAGAACCACCACAAGGTTCTCACACAACAGTACCAACACGAGGTACACACCATAACAACATATAATAATCACACAATCACAATAACCCGGGTGCTTAGACTAGTCTTGCTATCCACTTAGCCCAGACATCGTCTCAAGCCTCGGATCCACAAACTGACACCTAGATCGGTCCGACTTTCCTAGCTCGGAAGCCTCTACGATGTTAGGAACCTGCATGAAAAATTGATTACAAACAATTAACCGTGACTCACAGTGATTAAGCGATGTGGCTCGACTCTTTGATTCCAGATGTTGACCAAACCCTTTTTATCCCCTCCAAATCTTCGTCTTGGTACAGTGATGGTAAATCCCAAAACCCAACGTCAATGTCTTGAATGGACTGGTCTGTACTGATCAGAACTTGGAAAGAACCTTCTTTCACTTCTGGACAGTCTTTCGGAACTTACCGGCAGTATTTCGGTCCTCGGAAACTCTCTAAAATTCTCGTAACAGCTCGGAATCTCATGCTTTTTTTTCTACTTTTGTCTCTCTCTCTAACCCACGTCTTTAAGTGTTTTGGGATCAATGAAAACGAGCAGGGGAGCTGAGTATATATAGAAGACACCGGCCAGTAAGGATTCACCACCCAAGCGCCTGTGTGTCATCTCACATGCTTCTGGTTGCATGTGTGGCGACACATGGGCGTACACATTCCCTTTTGCATGCTTTCTGGCCATGCCAGAAGACACCTCCATGTCCACTTGCCCTTCAGCATGTCTGGTGTTCAAGCATCGCGACACACAGGCCTCTGCATGTCGGTTCGCATGCGCAGATCACAGGTACTGCGACACCTCGTACTTATGTGTGTCGAGCTGCATGGAACTGCTTCATGCAAGTCTACATCTCCTTCTTGTGTTGACACTCAGCAGGTTAAATGGTTGACACCACGTCCTGATCCCTTAGATCAAGCCACCTCGAGCTTTTCGGTCGATCTGCGCGATTTCGGCCTTTCTGGTGAATTTTCGTCCCGCGATCAATCCCGAATATTTTCCGTTCCCAATCTGATGAGCTGAATATTTTTAATAAACTCCAGACTAACTTTAACCTTGAGGATAAATATTTCCCGAGCCTTCAGCTTCCCCAAAAAATTTCATAATACCGAAATTATGGTTTTTTTTTTTAAAGACGGTGTATTACAGAGATGCTTCAACAAATTTAGCAAATCTAGAAAATGGCTACTATGAAACTTTTTTTTTTATCTGCACGTTCTTGTCTTGAATGACTCAACAACAGTCCTCTCTGGATTTTCTATTCATCTAACTATCTGATCTGATTGAAGAGAACTTGGAAACATTTTCAAAAGCTCAGATTTTTCACACCAAGCTGTCTGGTCAAGAAGCTCTAGTCCTACCTGAACAAAAGGAAGCAGAAGCAAGGCAATGAGCTCTAGTTCATGTTCAAAAACGCGGCCGAGTAGCCGCAAATGCGGCTGATAAAACGCTACTCGGAGGCTAATTGGAAACAATTCGGTATAAGAACTCGGCTCATTAATATTTGGCCGCTTAATGACATTAAGCGGGATTAATCGGATTAAGTGCCGATTAATTTTTAATTTTACAAAGTTTTGGTCCAACTTAAATGGGCCCAGACTTAATCAAGATCGAATGAGTGAATCTCGTGGGGAGAACAAGCTTATTTATAGTGTCTGTGTACGTTCATTACTTATTCACCGATGTTGGATCTTTTAGAAATCGATTTGTCTTTCAATTAATATTTGAGTGGCTTTTTACTTCTCTATCATGTTTAATCGTTTGTGAATTAGTGATGGGCTTTCGATGGGCTATATATTTATGTAGTAATTTCTTCTTTTGGTTTAAAATGAAATGACACAAATGATTAAAAAAAAAATTGATTATTTGAAATTTTGCTATTAATTTTTTTTATAATAAATATGAGATAGGTAATTGTGATAAATCAACAAAATTTTATAAAATTTAATTGAATATATTAAAAAGTCTCAAATAATAATGTATTTATGCTATATATATATATATATTTTTATATTTATATTTAGTTTTATATATTAAATTAAATAAAATAATAAAAAAATTAATCCCTAAGTACTCTCCGAGTTATCTCCGATTTATTGTTAACTCGCTAGGTCCGTACTTACCGTTCGACTCGTGCCTAGCGCAATTTAGAACATGGGCTCTGCTGCCTGTGCAAAAGGAAAATATAAAGTGGAATTTAGAAGATTATTTGAATTGCCTCTTTTACAATAATTATATGTTATTTGTTTATTGCATCTCTTTTGCAATCTTTCTTGTTGTTTTAATTGCTGGAATGTACTGTTAGCAGACATTTTCATCAATGCTCTTATTCTTTAACATACACCAATTTGCCCCACCATCTATAAAATGTACTCTTTTTGCTTGTCGACTCTTTTTGCTTGTCGACTCTTTCTTATCCCAAGACAAATCTTTACAACATTTTTTCTTTTGGTGTAACAAATCTTTACAACATATGTATTCATTATGGTGCTGTGTTGCAACTATATAGAGAGCGGAAACATCACTTTCCTTTCAGTAGTTTAAAAAACATAAAGGACTCAAGTTGATTATTTATCCCCGGACAGAAGCGTATTCAGTAGTTTAAAACATTACAAAAGCTTTTATTGTTTTGTTACAAAGTATTGTGCTTATGTTGAAATAACATAGAGATGGACACATCTGCGAATCGAAAAGCTGACTACACAACTTCAATTTCCTGTCACCTTCTTGGCAAAGCTGCTTATGTCAAATGCATCATTGGCATTCTTTGTTATGACCCCCTGCACATACATTCTTTATTAGTTATGACCGACCTCCGCATACAAACCTTAAAAAGTATAATCTTTGGAGACACAAACCTTCTCGGTTATGATTCCTGCAATCAGCTCAGCTGGAGTCACATCAAAAGCTGGGTTCCAAACCGAGATCCCTGGTGCAGCAATGCGCTCACCAAGCCCTCCATGGGTGTTCAGCAACTCCTTTGCTGTTCTTTCTTCTATCACTATTTCTTTCCCGGACGAAAGAGAAAGATCAACTGAGGTGAGAGGTGCAGCAACATAAAACGGTATCCCGTGATGTTTTGCGCATAGGGCGAGACTGTAAGTCCCAATCTTGTTAGCAGTATCACCTGGAAATATAGTTATATTAGTAGGTTTTCAGATTTATGAAGAGAAAATCAGATTATCTTAAGTGCACCATTTGAAGCCACACGGTCTGCTCCCACAACGACACCATCTACACGACCATCTTTCATGAGTGCAGCTGCAGCTGAGTCAGCAATGAGCGTTGCAGGGATCTTTTCATGCACCAACTCAAACGCTGTAAGCCTCGATCCCTGTCAATTGTCATCCAACAACATTTCAAGCAATGGAGGCAAGCTAATATTCATGAATAATCGATCCTACTTTACTTTACTTTACAATCTTATTGCAGATGTCAAACAATGGTCCGGAACAACTTCCGAATTCGCACAAGTATTTAAATAGAAAGAACTTTAACTTAGGAGTTTTACTTGATTGAATGGACGAGTTTCTGTGCAGTATGCTCTTTCTAAGACTCCTTGAGTGTGGAGTGCACGGATAACACCCAGGGCAGTTCCATATCCGGCAGTAGCAAGGCTACAAACAAAAGGGAACTGTCAGTTAGGTGATGAACATCCACAAACTCTATTTGGTTGGATACACAGAACCATACCTGCCGGTGTTGCAATGGGTCAGAACAGAAAGCTTATCAGGATTTTTGGCTTGCTGCCTCAGTAAGCTTGAACCAAAGGTCCCTATTGCTTTGTTTGACGCGACATCATCTTCGAGCATATTCTCAGCAGCTTCAATATATGCCTGAGGAGAACAAGGCATAGGTAGTGAAGTGAACTTACAAAAGCAAAAAAGGCTCAGCTCTGTGCAGATAAATGATACAGAAAAAAGCCAAAAATGTATATGCAAAGATGAAGCTATCATTCCTCAGTCCAAATCAAGTTCTCTAAGCTATTAAAACAGGAAGCTATCATCCAAGAGAGAGCAACCATTCCCAAGTCCAAATTGAGTTCTCTAAGCTAACATTTCTCAGCCAACAACCGAATAAGAAGAAAAACAAAACCTTTGGCTCTTAGGAAATTACCTTGAAAATGGAGTTCGGTTCAGCGGCAGAAGAAGCCAAGGCATTAGCTATAACTTGTTTAAGTTTCAAGGAAGCATCTGCAAGATTAACAGCTGTTGGCCGGCTGAAGAAGAAACATAAGACAAAGCAAAGGACTTAAGAATCATCACAAAGAACCGAAGATGCAAACTTTAATCTAAATTCAGTACCTTGACACCAAATAATCCAACTTCTTCTCAAGGAAAGCAACCGCTTCTGCCGATGATCCATCGAAGCCACTAAAGTTGGAAACTTCAACAGCCAAAGAGAGAGCTGCAGCAATGGCTATCGCAGGAGCACCACGTACCACCATCTCCTGTATCGCACTCCTAATGAACCATTGAAACTATTAACACGTTTGCGAATCTAATCAATCAAAAGCTGTTTTCTTTTACCATCCATCTGCAGTGTCACGGATCTCTAAGTAAGTAGTCTCCAAAGGAAGCTTCCTCTGCTCCGAGTTCAGATGATAGTTGAGATTAGAAGAAACGTTCGTTTGTGAAATTTGTATAGAAGTGTGAAGGAAGGGGTTATAAGAGGAACCTGATCGAGTAACTGGAGAGAGCCAGGCTTGTAGCAGATAGACTTGAGGGTGGTGTCTCCTTCGCCGGACATGATTTACTGCTTGCAGATGAGGCCGTTTCAATCTTTGAATGACAAGTGATTGGCCTCGGAATAAAGACTCTGTGTGGGGTGTGAGAAATGAGAATCAGATTCCTATAGCAACAAGGCGGCGTGAAACGAGCCGGCTTCGTTTATACCTACCATTACCAAAACTAATCCATTTTTGAATTTAAGAAAAAACATTTGCCAAAATTCAGTTTTTTTTTTTTGGCCAAATCTCCAAAATAGCACCTTTCTAAGTTTATATCACAAAAATAGCACTCAAAAACTAAAATGACCAAAATAGCACCTTTCTAAGTTTATCCTTTGAAAAATTTAATTTTTTTATTTTTCAAAATTTGAAATCTTATCCCCAAAACCTCATTTCTAAACTCTAAACCCTAAACCATAAACCCTAAACTCTAAACCCTAAACCCTAAACCCTAAATCCTAAACCTCACCCTTTAACTCTAAACCCTAAGTTTGTGACTTTTGATAAAACATTAAGTGCTATTTTTGTGACTTTTGACCTTGAATGCTAGTTTGGGAACATAAACTTGATTTAGTGCTATTTTTGTCTTTTTCTCTTTTTTTTTTTACCAACATAATTTGTATACGCAATTCTCATATATTTTAAAATGTTTGTTACAAAATAGTTTAAATTGACAAATATATAAATTTTAATTTTTTTTAATTTTTATTCTCTATATTTATCATATATATGAAAATTTTAAAGCTATTCAAAAATTGGTGAGTTTTATAAAACTTTTGAAGTTTCAAAAATATTAAATCATAAATTAACCCTTAACATAGATTCCTAAACATTAGGCTTAAACCAAAATTTTAAATTTTAAACTTAAGCCATTGATGTCTAATACACAATTTTTTATACTATAAAACAGAACTCAATTGACAATTATATGAACTGCATGTGTTATTAATTTTGTTTTCTATATTTTTTTTAGAAGACGAATATTTAAAATCAAAAGTGAATTATATTTATGTATTTCATTACGAAAAATTTCGTGCTTTAGACATGCATCTTTTTGTTTTGTGGTGATTTTGTTCTTTTTTTTTTTTTTGATGAAATGTTAAATTTATTGATCAACTTTAAAGGAATATATGTACAAAGAATGAGTTTTTAGACTACGAAAGGCTACTGCATATAACTCTAGACTATAGATGAGCACTAAACCATCTCTGCATCAGTCCATATAGCTTTTGATTCTAGCGGTAGTTTGTAGCAGTAATCCTATTCCTTATTGACTTATCAATTAGCCGAGGCAGCTGATCTACAGTTTTCCCCGTCCCGTTGTGTCGCCGGTCGTTCCGCTCCCTCCATATGAAGTAAACGGAGGTTTGCAGGGCCAGACGCAGTAAGATAGAAGTAAGCCGGTCATAAGAACCCAAAAGCATACGTTGCAGCGTGATTTCCCAGTCCGGATCGGGGTCTGAACCAAACAGATTGCCTACAACCTGTAACCAGAGTGTGAAAGTATATGGACAAGCGAAAAAAAGATGGTCTCTTGTCTCATCCGGCTCACCACAGTAAACACACCATTGCACATGCCCCCATTGTCTAGTACGATGACCCGTAGCTAGTCTGTCTCTAATGGCCAACCAGGTTATAAATGCATAGCAGGTCATTCATGCTATGACATTAGCATGAGCATATAGATGATCAAAGTGTGTTCATGTTTAATGTATTCATTCATGTATATATTTATTTTGTATATATATTGTTTGTCCATTTATGGTTGGAGTAGGAGATGTAAAACTTTAAATAGTGATTAATAAACTAATTTGGTATAGTTTTTAAATATTAAAATGAAATGGTTTTAACTCAATAGAATATATAAACACTAGTAATAGTTGACTAAAGTTTTATATATATGATGTGTAAAGAGGTTAAATGTTTCATCTACGAAGAGGGGTGTACATAAAAATTTAACATTAATAAGATATTAGTTTTGTGTTAAAAATTATTGACCTAAATGATAACGTTACATGATAGAAACATTTAAAGTTGTAATCTGTAGGAGATGTTTTAAATTAAAAAATCACAGATATAATAAGTCATGATTTATGTTATTAATAAATAAGATATTTTTATTTTAAATTTAAATAGAAATGAATATTGCTTTCCAACAAAATATTTTTTTAAAATCTTTGTAAATTGTCTTTTTGAAAAGTAATAATTTTAAGTTAATATTATCATTAAAATATTTTATATAATTTTAAATTTTCGTTTATAAATCAAGCTAAATTAAATTTAAATTTCTGATTATATTTTATGATAACCAAAATTTAAATAAATCAACTTTTAGAAATAAAATTTAAAATGATTCTGAAATTTTTTTTAAAAGATTTTGTTAGAATTTTTTAAATAAATATTTATTTTATTTTATATAAAAATAAATATATTATAATATATTATAATAAAATTATGTACATTTGATAAGCTTTTTAAATAATGGTCCAACTTAAAACATTACACGTTAAAAAGAAGTTGTAATTTTTATTTTAATAGAATAGATAGTTGGACTTTTCGGTTTCATAGAAAGGTGAAAATATATAAATCAAATCAGTAGCTTTATACCACCTACACATGTCATATTTTTGATAATCTTAAAAGTGACAAAAAGACAAAATAATTCACCAGTGCCGTGTCCCAATTTTGATAGGGAGCAGCGGGAAACAACAAAAGAATGCATTGGCTATGATGACAAAAATTAAGTAAGGATAAGAGAAATGATGAGTTAGATTTTCCTAATTTAGAGAATTTCAGCACAGCAATGCTTGCAAAACAGCATGACATCCAATTGACACACCATAATATTTGTATCTGCGAGTTTTTAAGGGTCAATATTTCATGAATTTAGATACTATAAGTCCGGTCTGATTTGATCGGAGACCCCTGCTATTGACGTAGTGATTTTGTTCTTCCGATGACTATTCTTTTTTTGACCCGTTTTTTTGGTTTTTTGTGCTGATGCTTGATCGCGATCATTTGTGTTTCGGATATTGTTTTGTCTCATATTTTATTTTTTTACCTTTTTTTCTGATATTTACTTGTTCTAGCCAAGACATTCTATGGTAAGATAAGATAGATTAGTCTTCTTTGTTGATCTTTTTTTAGCTCCAAACCTTTATTGAGTTAGTGTTACTATGGTAAGATGAGATAGGTTATGTTATCAGATATGTAAAATATGTTTCTATTTATTTATTTATTTATTTATTTCTTTATTCATTTTAAATTTTAGTGAACAATAAAATAGATTATCAAACATCATACGATAATAGCTAATGCGAAAAGGATTAGATAGTTCACGATTAGAAAGTACTTGTCCAAATTGTAATAATCTAAAAGAAAAAAATTTAAAATGTAAAAACAATATGGAAGACAAGTATCGCAAAAATCATCTGCCATTTGTTAGGAGAAGAAACTAACCAACATTATATATACAGATTGTCAAACAGAACAAGGAATAAAGTAAAAAAAGAATAAGCTTTTGTGGTTGAGTTAGAAGAATAAACCTTTTCAACTATCTCTTTCTTCAATCTCTCTTTTCAAGGAAAATAAGATCCGACTATCAATATGAAGAAATATGCAGAGGATCTAATCAAATGGTGTCTCGCCGGAGTTATCTGCTCGTAAAGAAGAAGCATGTCGACACCCATGAGTTGGCCGCCTTTCTTAACAGTTCTTGCTCCCCATAATCAGAGGAGACAGACCTCGGCGATGTTTGAACAACATTCAGCTTTCAAATCGGTGATTAGAGTAAACGAATTTGCCATTGCTTGATTTGATTCTTCACAGAGAAAAACTCTTGAAATTTCTTTTTGACGATGATAACAATGTTTTTGGATTCAGAATTTTAATTGGATTCGGGATTACGGTTTCTATGTGATGATAAAAGTCTTGGCCTTTCAGTGATCCTCTGCGGTTGCGGCTTGATCCCCAATAAGGAAACGTCCAGTGGAAAATTATGCAGCAATCATTGAAGGATGGAGCAAAACGATTCAGTAGCTGATGAAAAGGTTTCAATTCTGGTTTTCAGTGATCCTCTTAGTTTCTCTGTTTGCTTTAGTTATTGGTGGAAATAGCTCTGATTGTGTATCCTGATGGCTTATACTTGCAGTTGGGAAACTTAGCGTTGAGACCCAGTGGTGTTCTCAGTTTTGACAGTCCTGTTCTTGCCCATGATTTGCTTCTTCTTTATAGGGAGACCCAATGGCGTTCTCAGTTTTGACAGTTCTGGTCCGTTGCATTGTACCCAGTCTGTCTTTATAGCGAGGTAACATGTTTTTTTCATTTTTTTTCATTAACTCTTTATGTTCCACTAACTATTTATTGTCTGTAAAGAAAATGATTTTTACATATGATGCTTTCAGCTGAACAGAAGGTTTACCTTATCTCTGACAGCATTATTCCATACGATGTTGACATAGAAAAAAATGTGGTATATCCTACATAGTTTTTGAACAGTGTTAAAGTCGCTACATTGCCTTGACACTGTTTAAAGCTAGAAGTTGGTGCTCATATCATGCGTCTTCGTAACATGGATGCTGCAGTTGGCTTATGTAATGGTACTAGGCTAATTGTTAGTCAGATATTTCCCAATGTGATACAAGGTAGAATTATAACGGGAAACGATATTGCCGGAGAGGATGTTTGGATTCCCAGAATGTTTGTCACACCACCTGACACAAAGTTTCCCTTTAGAATGCGTTGAAGACAGTTTCCAGTTACATTGGTGTTCGCGATGACCATCAATAAAAGTCAAGGTCAAACGCTGCAAAATGTTGGTTTGTTTCTACCTAAACCAGTGTTCTCTCATGGCCAATTATACGTTGCACTTTCTAGAGTGAAGTCGATGTCTGGATTAAAAATCCTAATAAAAGATAAACAAGGGAAGCCACATACAAAAACAATGAATGTTATCTACAAACAAGTTTTTCAAAATATTTCATAGTCAACAGTAAGTAATTTTGACCTTGTATTCGCTAAAAATTTAAAATTTATAAATTCTTAGATTTATTTATTTCTTCTATTAATAGATAAATAACAGAACAAAAGATCGATTGTAGTTGACTACCAACCAGTTTTCAAACTATTTCGATAATGATATGTGAATTAATATTATTTTATGTTCAATAAAATTTAGAAATTTAAAAATCTATCAAATTATTTTATAACGTACTAGTGTTTACAAAATTTAATATATTTTTTGCAGGTTTCTATTGGCTTTTTTTTAATCGAGAATTGTACTTCTTAATTTATATTGCTTATGAATTACATTTCAACTTTTTATCATATTTGTTTAATATGTCACTTTTTAAACAAAAATATAAGAACATAAATATAATATGTAAACCTAAATTATACTATTACAGCATATATACAACACAAATTTCACTTTGTGATAATATAAAATTTGTAACTTCTAAAACTATACACTATTATTTTTTTCATGCTTTGAATATTTTTATGTCCGCACAGTCCCCTAGTTGAAGTTAATTGGGAAGAAGAAAACTTACACGCTTCGGTAAGCATTGTTTATTACTCTTTTCTTTTGAATTGTGGATATATATTTAATATTTATATCGGTTGACTTTCTTCCATAAACTGGCAGACAAAATATAAACCATAAATAACACTGATAACTATTTATATTTATGTTGCTCAGAATTAACATTGTTCTAATAAAAATCTGATTCAAAATTGTACAAATGTTTTTGAATTTAGAATGTAACATTATTAAACATTACTATGCCCATGCATATCCTAGTTAGAAATATAAACCCATAAATAAGAACGGAGAACGCATATAAAAATTCATAACTTACTTATAGATGATGGTGTTCTAAACAATATCACTAGAAAGAAAATAATAATCAAATAACCATTAAACTGGAAAACGGAACTCTAAATTTGTAATAAACATTAGACTCTGATTGGTAACACGTAGTATCAAAGTTGAATTGAAGAATGATTTGCAATTCAATGTAATTTATAGTGAAAATTATGTACTAAAAACTGTAAATTTTTGTGGTAAGTTTGCAGCAAAAATTAAAGTTATCATTTTATTAAAATTAATGACTTGTAACTTTTTGATGTGTAAATTGCAGTATGGATTTTTAATACAAGAATTCAATATAAAAACACATAAATAGTGAAAATATTTACTAAAAATAAATGAACCATTAAGCTATTTAAAAATATAAAAATTAAAAATATATATTTTAAATTAGTATAAATTTTTGAAAAAAACATTTTCAATATATATTGTTTTTTAAATATTATAATAAATAATAATACTATTTTTTGTCAACAATAATAATACTATTTATTCTAATATCAGTAATAAAATAAATTAATGAAATAATAATAATAATAGCATGAAATTTAAGCTAAAAATCTAATAACAGCAGAAAAATTATAAATGTTCATGTCTCAAACAAAATGAACTTAGATATTACTATAATTTGTTAACTGAAACCATAAATAGTAGAATTACAAAGCAAAATAAAATCTACAAACGCAAACGTACGTAACTTGACATACGCAAGTTTTGAGAACTCATTATTTTCATTTTTATTTTTAGATAGAAAAATCAATTAAATTTGTAACCCACTTCTAAAACATGGAATTTTGGTTGATGTTGGTTTATGATTTGAGTTAACAATTTTACAAAGGGTCTAAGTCAAAATTGTGACTCAACTACAACACATGTTAAATCAAACTTAAAATAAAATAAAAAAAATTTAATGCATGATTGGTAACACTTTTGAGTTATCAATGATTTATCTTCCTAGCCCAAAGTAAATTACTTACACCACATGTTACCAATCAAAGCCTAAACTAGAATAATAAAACTCAAACATAATGACATAAGTATATTATGAAATGATAAAAAAGTTACAACATATTTTAACTATCAAAATGAAAAAGTAGTACTTTTAACTTTAAATCTCAAAAACTTACACTTCAAACCATCAAACCAACTACACTAACAGATCAGATTTAAGGCAATGTCATCTTGCTTGGAGGTGGTATTGTGTTGTGGAGTTGGGTGACAATATGTTTTTTTCGCATATCTGAAGTTTGGACCAGAATAATTTTCAATGTATTTATCCCCGGATCCATCTTCGAAAAATGTTGGGTTTGTTATCTTTCTATGGTTGTGTAAAGAAGATGTGAACCGTTTTGCGTACGAAAGAACTAAAGTAGATAGAACCGAGTTAGAGATTGAGGAGGTCTCAAGCTGAGCATTGATGGTGAGCAGATAGAAATAAAGAAGATAGAACCGAGAATTAAGAAGAAATAGAGAATCTGAAGGATTGGCCATGAGGGAGAAGAAAAGTTATTTGTAACCAATGTGAAGCCGGCCAATAACATACTTTAGAAAAAAATCCTAAACGATTAAAGTTTCAAAAAAAAAAAAAAACTGCATACCATCATTGTCTTTCTCAAGAAATTTTTTAACATTCTTGTAAATTTCTTTTTTTTTAAACAGTATATTGAAAAACAGTTTTCAGTTTGGTTCTTTTAACCAACTTTACTAATAAAATGTGTTAAAATATTAATAAAGATGATGATATATTTAAGATTTATAGTTTTTTCCCAGATATATATTATACATTTTAAAATATTCATTCTCATTTTTTTGTTATATTTATGTGTGTTTCGCATGTTTGACTCGTTCACCGCTGTAAGAAACCGGAACCATATGTTTATAGACTGACACAAATCATGGTATCAAAAGAGGATTGACGTATTGTCAAGTAACAGTTTGTCATCAAAGTACATCTAAACAGAGTGATACACACATAAACGCATAAGTATAGAGAGAGGAAGAGAGACAGTTCGTCTTCACGCCTCTCTTCCCTTCTTCATGTGACATTTTCCATTTCCACTCCTCCATGCATCACTACTCAGCTGTCGTCTCCAGCGAACTTAACCATCTACCTCAACCGTACCTCTCCAAGTTCTTCTTGACAACATCACAAAATTCCTTTCTCTCCTTCTACTCTCTTCACTCACCGTCTCTTCCTTCATCGAAAAGTGGCAGATCCTCCTTGTCTGAATCTTCTCACTGGTCTGAAAATCTTCTCCTCCACACTCTTCTCCCTTCTCTTCTCTCTAATCTTCAACGCCTTAACTCTCTCACGTCAATGCTCCTCCCCTTCTTTCTCCGGCGGCAAACTCATGATGCAAAGAGACCTCGACATGGCTTCCTCCTTTCTCTCAACTCACATCAGTGACCTCGACCTTCTCCTCAGATCTGGTGTTTTTCACCAAAATACCATTGTTTTATCCCTCCCTAATCCTACCTCAGACAAAGACAACATTGCTTTTTTCATCAGAGATCTCTTCACTCGAATCCAAATTGGCGGCACTGAATTTAAGAAGAAACGCTTGATTATCTCCTTCGGCTCTTCACTGAAAGAGCGAAATCCACAAAAATCATAGCTACAGAAGGTAATGTTAGTTATTTATTAACTCTCCTCAATTTCAATCACTATCCTCTTATTCACGAAATGTCATTTCCGTTGTCTCATTAGTCACTTCTTCAAACGTTGCATCGAGAAATACTATTTTTGAAAAAGGCGGATTAGGTCCTCTGTTACGACTATTCGAAACCGGATCTCTGACTCTAAAAACCAGAGCCATGGTGGCGATTGAAGCCACCACTGCCGATTCAGAAACCTTGTGGGAAAAACTCAGCTTACGGAGTAAACACTGTTCTAATCGAAACTTGCAGATAAGGATCTCTAGAAGTACAAGAGCACATCGCCGGTACTATAACCAACATTGCCGCCATGGATGATATCAGAATGATGCCCACATAGGAAGGAGCTTTATCGGTTCTTCTCCCATTCTTAATATCCGGTTCAACGTTGTTACAAAAAAAAGGCGGCATACTTCATCTATGTATTCTCATCTTCCGGTGAGTCTTTCAGAGATTAGATTTTCGGAGAGAGAGAATTGCAGATTCTGATTCATTTAGTTTATGATTTGTCAAATCCTGATATGATTGAGCATGTCTTGCTTGCGCTCACTCAGTTATCTACCATGGATTCAATTGCTATGATTTTGTTATCATCTATGGATGATTATCAGATTAGGGGAACTAGTCAAGCATGGAAACGTAGTCCTGCAATAGATTTCATCATCTATGTTGTCAAAATTAACAATTAGTAGGGGTAACAAACGAGCGATCTCTGATTGTTTACGTTTGTTGGTAAGGTTAATGGAGTCGCCAAAATCGGCGGGGTTACAAGAGGTGGCGACGGAAGCGCCGAAGTCGTTGCTAACCGTTAGGTTAAACCAGAAAAGCTGATAAGAGATGGGAAGAGCGTGATTTGATTAGCGAAAAAATTTCAGTGAAAAAAATAATTATTTTCATTATTTTACTCTGTTTATTGTTGCTTTATTGTAATTTTTCTTCTTCGAGAAAATTAGTTGACTTCAACTTTTTATTTATTTTTAATATATTTTTAGCTACAATTTTTTCACTTAATTACTCTATTTTATTACACCTCATTTACTCTGGTTTTGCACAGTCATACCCAAAGTTTATTTAGTTGGATTATCGTTGATATAGAGAGTTCATGTGACTTAACTACACTAAAATGCATTATTGATTCTTTTTATTTATCGTTAACTCTTGCGTATGTATTTGGTTTAGAGAGTTGGACTGAGATTCAACCTATGTAAGCGGTCATGTTTATTTTAGATAAATAATCAAATGATGTGGCGTCTTTAATCTCTAGTTCAATGTATTCGATGTCAAATTGGTTTAGCGCGCGGTATTGATACACCCCGGTCCGGAATAATTTACGAGAAAATGACTAGGATAGCATTAAAAAAATTTTTGTCACAAATATAGCCTTTAAGAATAAAAATAATCAAAATAGCATTTAATGTTTTATCAAAAGAGATAAATATACACTTATACCTCAATGGTAAATTAATTTAGACATTAGGGTTTAGAGTTAAGGGGTGGGGTTTAGGATTTATGATTTAGGGTTTAGAGTTAAGGGGTGGGGTTTAAGATTTAGGGGTGGGGTTTAGGGTTTAGGGTTTAGAGTTAAGGGGTGGGTTTAGGATTTAGGGTTTTGGGTTTAGAGTTTAGGGTTTAGGGTTTAGAGTTGGGGAGTGGGGTTTTGGGATAAGATTTCAAATTTTGAAAAATAAAAAAAAAATTAAATTTTTCAAAAAATAAAATTTTATTTTGGTCATTTTAGTTTTTGAAAGCTATTTTTGTGATATAAACTTAGAAATGTGCTATTTTGGAGATTTGCGCATAATTTAAAGACAAATTTTTTTTTTTTTTGACGTCAAAAGACAAAGTTAATGAGTTTGCTGTGCACAAATAAAATAAGGACATGCACCACGAACTATAGAACTTTAACCTGATCGAAGATGCTACTACATGTGCCCAAAAATTCGACCTGAGGTTCCTGGATCAATTCCGAAATCCCAAGATCAAATGTCCGAGAACAGCTTTCCTAGCGGTTCCAAGTTAAGGCTTTGCAAGCTAAGTTTGAAACAGTTAGTTGCTTCGTCCCAGACTAGGACTAATATCATATGGAAGCCAACCATTTTCATAAACTTTTATTGTTCATATAATTCTTATATTTTTTAAAAAAACATCAAACATATATAACGTGCACCACTTTTAAATCTATCTTATATATTAAAACAGAAGTCAGAACCTTCATTCATGTGTGATTTTTTTTTTTTTAAATAGACCTAATAGACATATTCCTAGAAAGTCATATTAAATTTAATCTCTAATCTTATCATTTAAATTTTGGGCCTACCAGAAATTTTTATTGGGCAATCAATAATTGAATTTAAACAATAAAAGATCCATTGGATTTATAAATAGTATAAATTAAATAGATATAATTTAATGTTGTAATATTATACCTCCATATGTTAATTATTTAAATATTTGTCGATGTTAACTTTTAAAACTAAAAAGATTTTTTTTTAAATAACAAAATCATATTATCTAACAATGATTAATCTTTACTACCTTAAACCAATGAAGTTTTTTAACTATATAGTTTATTTTTAAAATTAAACAAAAACTAAACGTTTAATTATTTACTCGATAATATAAATCTATGAAGTGAAAAGTTTAATTTTAAAAAAACTTTCTAAATTTGTGAAAGTTACAATATCTTTGAATATAACAATAAAACAATATTTTACTAATCTTTATATATATAGTTACGATTTTAATAATGAAATAATAATCTGAAAATATATATATAGAAGAAGATAGAAATACATGTGAAAGTTTGAAACAATCTATTCAATGAAAAAAATATACCGTAAACTTATTATGTTTTAAAAATTGATAGACACATATATATTATAATATATACCAATTTAGAATTGAAAACAAAATGTTTATATAAAAATAAATGAAAACAAAAACATGCGCGGTTACGCGGGTCAAGATCTAGTTACATATTACAATACATATTCCTTTGCAAAAGACACAAACACTACGCCATCAACACTGCTCCATCGCAACCCAAGATATCCCTATGGTTACCTGCAAAACAAAGAGTCTAATGAGAAATTAATTTGCTCACTGAGTTAGGGTTCCCTAACTGTTAAATCATCCCTCCCCCAATATGCATCAATCATCAAACATCAAGGATCATTTTTTTCATGCAACATGCAATGCAAAAATAAATCAATCAAGTAACCCAATCGTCCACTCTTCATGAGTGGTTAGATCATTATCGATCGTTGAGGCATGCCTCTCGTCATTGGTTTCAATCTCGATACAAAATCCATTCCACATCCCTTCTTGCGCCCATTGACTCTAGACACAAAGTCTAAAAAGACGATGGCCCGGATCACACACTTTCCACATCATCATCTCATATGTGTCTTCGCGTCCTGCCCGAAACTAATTTTGGTATGGCCTCAGACAAGGCACGTCCCTCAAGTGGACACCAATGACTCTCATGACACTCCACCAGAGTGTCGGACCCTCACAAATCATTACGGGTTTCATCGTTACAACATGCTAAAACATGTTATACCCTCCGAGCCGAGGCCCGAACAATATAACGCAATCACACAAGTATATGCAACACAACGGTAATATATCACAAACATGTTATACCCCTGAGCCAAGGCCCAAACGATATAACCCAATATCTTTCACAAACATCAGTCATTATCATATCATTATATATATAAACGTGCAACCTAACAGTGCATCAATCAATATTCTTTTTTTCAGGCGCTAACCGCACACAAAACAATCATAACCCATAATCAAGACTCACCTGGGTGTTTGGGTTATCTAGCCTTAGCATGGTATACTTATTTGACTCTATCACTTCTATCTCGCGGTCGGCACGACTCTGGACTTTTATTCAAAAAATCATAGAACAAACGGATTTATGATGTTCCGTTAGTCAGAACCAGGATATAAACCTAAATCTAAATTAATAATTAAAAACTAAATTAAAAAGAAAAGCTAAATACTAGAGGGTCTACCTTAAGGCTCGGGTGCTCGCAGGTTCCTATGGTCCGATTTTGGTGTGGGAACTAAACGAAGGGGTGAATGTCTATTTAGAGGTGAGGAGAATGAATAAGGGGAGATTATGGTCGTGAGTAGGAAGAAGGAGGTGGCCTGGCCACCCAAAATATCCAGTGGGAGATAGTTTAGTGTCAAGCCGCAATTCTATCCAAAAAGAAAAAGATTTGTGGCAAGCCACCAAACCAACCAATAGGAAATAAACAAGAACTTTTAGACGTGTTCCAGTAAATAAGAGACACATATCAAGCTGGTTTAAGGAGGAGAGCAATCACCTTCATCCTCCAGCAGCTTCTGGACACACTCGACACACTGTAAACGACTCGAACGAGCCATATTTAATTTTGAACATCTCGTTGTCTGATCCGGATTGATGGAAATGTTTATCATTGTCCAAAACCTTTCTTTCCCAGACCTTAACACTTTTAACATACTAATAAGGTCATTCATACCCTAAAAACTTAGATAAAAAAAAATCTGAGATTTCTAAAACGATATAAGCCGAACCGCGAGCGCATCCTATCCATTAAATTTCGCGGAGAATCTTCTCGTATCATTACTTTTTACAAACCTAAAATTAAAACTGAAGCATCTCTCAAGCAGCTTAACATCATTTGGCCTTCGATAACATGCTATCTGGTTATTCTCTCGACATCACTTTCGGTCTTTCCATTCTAGCATTTTGCAATCATTCTCCAAACTATAGAAGAAGCCGTTTCTCGACCAATGTAACTGATAACTTAAACGATTCAATGTGTACTCCAGAAAAAGTACTTGTCTAAGTCCTTTGTCCTTTGTATTTTGGCTTCTCATTCTCGAACACTTCTATTTCTATTTTTGGCTTCTCGGTGCTTCTTGAATTTTCTGAAACTTTAATATTCTTCTGGCCATTCGACTTCATGCAGTATTTCCTCGTGTCAAACTCATTCCAATGCTTTATCCATATTTACTCACCCATTATAACTTAGGCCGCTTATCAAAATCACTGTGGCTCGAATTTCCACATTCAGCCATTCTTCGACCTTTTTTGTTGCCATACATCGAGCATTTTCTCTTCGACCATTCTTTGGCTTTGTCTGCGTCCTCACTCTTATGGAGGGATACTACAGGTAGAAATGGTAATAAATGTTCATAAATTATAGGTGTGAAGGCTGCAATTTGTGGAAGACCTCGAAAGTGTGTCTTACTTTTGACTGAAAGCAAAAATTCCGATTATACAAAAACTCAAAAAAAAATTAAGAAAAAAAGTGAATGTTATTTATATGGGTTGATACAATTTTCTTTTAGGAAAAGAATTTTAATAAATTTTAATTTAATTAAATTTTATTATTTAAATATTCATTCCGTACCACGATTACTTTTATCACCATTCAAACTTTATGATGGAACATTTTTTATTTCAACTACTCATATTCCGCGGTATGTGTTCTTCTTTATATAACCAACCGCACTTTAGGTGTACCGTATTATAGTATCCGCTTTATATGTACCGTTCCATTCGCTGTTATCATTCAAAACATTAATACATAGTTTTGGTTGATTGTTATAAGTGTAGCACGATGATCTAAATAACAAAGATTGTGAGAAAGAACTGATTTTTTTCGATTAAATGATGTAGTTTTGGTTTTTACAATGAATCAAAATTCATTGAGAGTTCTTGTTTCTCTCTCCAAAAAAAAAAACTCATTTTGACTAGAATGAATCTATCTTTTGTGTGTTTCTGAAGGCCATCAGTCGGTAAAATAGTTCTTGGATCTTATCAAATAGACCAGACTCAGTAGTAGTAATATGCAAATCAAAACTTGAGCCAAGCCGAGTGGGGTGGCTAAACCCACGTCAAACAATAATAATCCTTAGTTGGTCTTAAACTCACAATCAATCTTATACTATGTCTAGCTTACCTTTTTGGGGGTTTTAACATTACTTTTTATTAATCATCCAAAGAGGGAATCAATATTGGTTTACAATAGATACTTTGGGGAAAAAAATGCAATGATCAAAAACTACCCGACTACACATCCAAATGATATATAGCCAAGCCGCCTAACTGCAGCTCAGGACCTGACATATGTGGTCATCAAATACTAGAAGCTCACCTAGAACGAGAGTCCGAAAACTATGATTCCTCTTTATCCATTACAACCTCCATCAGCACTAAAGTTCATAGAATCTAAGGAAAAAGGACGTTATGAGAGATCTATTCATGTTAAACCTTCTTCGGTCACTACTGCTCTTTCCCATACATATGGAGAAATTTGAATCAAAGCAGAGGATGCCAAGTCCAACGAATCAAACTTGAAACCCCAAGATACTATGGAATAATTCATGAATAATGGATTGAGAGTAGCATATAAAATTACAAGGGGGAGACGGCATAACTTAAAAAGGAAAAAGAATAAGTCCAATCTACCTACTAGATACAAAGTCGGCTCGATTAGGCACTGCAGCAACTGGAACCAACTAGTGTAACCATCGAATAGCCTTGTTCCCTAATAACAAATATAAACCAAAGAAACTATGTCACTCGACACGTCGGAAAATCATGACCAAGATTTTTCTTCCATCAATGTAGCACCAGCGAGGAGAAATTCCAGCACCAACAACGGAGCCGATCACCAGATGAAATAGTATAGCTTTCTGTTTCAAAAAATCATTTTTTTAGAGGAGAGAGAAAAAGTTTTTTTTATTGTCTAGTTCCCAAATTCGGTTACATTCTTAGTTGAATAAAGTGTTTGAATGGAAAGTGGAGAAAAAATGGTTCTCATGCTAAAGTGGAGCATTCGCTTGTGAAGTTCTTATTCAACAAAAATAACAAAAACGTGATGTTCTTTACTTAGGCTTAGAATGGAAAAGCATATCAGCGTTGAAGATCAAGAGGGGATCAAGCGGATCCAGCGGTTCAATATAATATATACATATATATATATATATATATATATGAATGGAGAAAATGGATAAAAAGCGGACCAAAATATTGTACAAATTTAAAATAATTTATCTAAAGTTTCTATTAATATGTATTTATCACAATTAAAAACAATTCCTTTAAAATAATATATAAATACAATAAAAATATTCTGAATATAATAAAAATAAATTTAAACATATATATATATATATATATATATATATATATATATATATATCTAATGTTGAATGATTTATAATTTTTAGTAGAATAGTTTAAGATAATGGAGCTTTAATATTAACTAGCACATCAATTTTAAAATTATTATTTGGAAAGAAAGTATAAGAGATCCTTAAAATCATAAATATATTAAAAATTATAAATAATATTTAAAAATATAAGCGATGTCCCACTTTATTAAAGTATAAAATATGTGATCTTTTTATCTTTATTAGTTTATAGAATGACCAAAAAGTTTAGAAAAATATATATTTTAAATAATAAAACATGTATAAAAACAAAAACAAAATATTGTAAAGATAAAATTAATTAAAAAAATAATAGAAAAAAGGATTGTCTCCACACCAAATAAGGAATGATTTTAATGTTAAAAGCAACATATTAATAATTATTCAATATATGATACACTAGTGGATCAAAAATTTCCTATATTACTTTAGTGAATAAAACATCACATTTTTGTTATTTTTGTTAAATTGGAACTTCACAAGCGGATGCTACATGAACACCATTATTTCTCCACCTTCCATTCAAACACTAAGGTGATATTAGAAATTTTGGATCAAATTATTGAAAAAAATGTGAATACACTGCTTTTAGCAGTAAAATCACTCCTTATTTGGAGTGTAATAGACATTCAGTTTTTTTTCTTCTTATTAGTAGTTTTATCTTTACAATATCATAAACTTTTTGTTTTATACATATTTTATTAATTAAACTAGATTTATTTTCTAAATTTTTTGGTCAGTCTATAAACTAATAAAGAAAAACAGATGAAATATTTTATACTTTTATAAAAACATCTCTTATATTTTATAACTTTTTAAGAACTTTTTATATAGTAATGGTTTTAATGGACTCTTATATCTAACAAAAAAAAATTAATGATCTCTATTATTTTTAAAATAATAATTTTAAATTTGATGCGTTTTTTACTATTAAAATTTCATTAGAGGGTGTTATTCAATCACTAATTTAAAATCAATTGTCAAATTTTTTAATCAATTAAAGTTTTAAATTTAAACATAGTTTTTAGTTAATGAATTCTAAAATCTCTCCAGTATACTCTGGATTTTGATTTCAATCATTTGTTCATGATAATCCACCACAAATGATTGGAAATCCATTTAAAATACAAGAACTTTTAAATCCTTTGAACTTGAATAACACTAGATTTTAAAAAGTGGATTTAAATCATTCACTGAATAACACCATATTTTAAATTAGATTTATAAATACCATCCCCAATAACACTAGATTTTAAAATAGAATTTAGAATCATCATTCAAATAACGGTGGATTTTATTTAGATTTAAACTCTATTAAAATAGATTATTGAATAACATCACTTTAAAGTAAACTATTCTGCCAAAATTATAATTATTTTAAATCATTCAAAATACTATAGCAATGTGAGTATATTCATGGAAAATAAAATACTCTCCAAAGATGAAACACTTTCGTTGGAAGATTATCTCGTTGTTTACGAGTAAGAAGAAACCTCAAATCTCGAGGGATAAACTATGATCTTCAATGTGAAAGATGTGGTGTAGAAGAAAAGAGATAAACCATGTCGTCTTTGAATGTATTCTAGCTGTTCATGTCTGGACACTATCAAAGATCCTCACAAATCAAGATAGCTTTCATATGCATTTGGTTTTACGAATATAAATTATTCATTTTGGAGTATTACAACATTCATATAAAATGCTCAATTTGCTTGGATTCTTTGATATATTTGGAATGAGTGCATTATAAGGTTTTTAATTGTCTAGATAGAAATTTTAGAGATACTTTACAATTGAAAAATACAGGCAATGCTATAGAATGAAGCACCTATAATAATAGAACAGCTTCACACTCAAACCATTTCCGCATAAATAGGAAGTTGACTACCAAATTCTACGCAGGGAAAGGAGATGGTATTTCATGGATGGATCATGGAAAGATAAGGATCAGTTTCCGGACAAGGATGATATAGTATTCTAGAATGATTTGTGGGATTGATAGGAGCATGGAATGCACATAGTATTTTCACTCCTTTACTTGCGGAATTTGAAGCTCTTATTTGAGCTACAAATGTATGGAAAACTTGCGGCAGTTTTATGTGACTTTTGCGATAGATTATTCTGAGATGATGAAGATGATTTCGGAAGTAAAAGAATGATTTTCATCTGCATCATATTTTGAAAATGTACAACGCCTCAAGGAAAGTCTCAATATTTTCAAATTGGAGTATGTACCCCATATTCAAAAAACACAAAATAGATGATCTTACACGAAATGCACGTAGTCAGCCGTTTCATCTTATCAGCATAGACATATATATGTTCACATGTCTGGCTAGCATAGTCTATTTACACTAATGACAAAAAAGTACACAATTTTTTTACATCAAAAAACTATTCTATCACTCAAACTAGAGGTGGTCTGGGAATCCAGACCAGGACAGAACAACCAATAAACAATAAATCACTATGAAAGCTCTTGCAGTCCTGGCTAAAGCATCCGCCATCTTGTTTTGGGCTCTTGGTATGTGGAAGATCTTGAAGTCGTGGTAGCGTCCTTTTATAGGTTTGAATTCCGCAAGTGCCGTGGAGAAGGTTGGCCACGTGCTTGGGTCCTTTATCATTGAAATTACATCCTTGCAGTCAGTTCCAAAGGAGTGGCATGAAGTATGTTGGGACATGTTCTCCATCTCCCATATGAGCGCATCCAATTCCGGGTGTAATGGAGACCGTCGTCTCACATTATTTCTCAACCCTAAGAGTTGATATTTTCCAGTTTCATCCAGTCACACCCATCCCTAGCCACTGTAGTATGACTCTGCCGACCAAGACCCATCTACGAGGCATATACTTCGTAAGCGTAAGGCTCGCATTCCCCAGTTTTGTTCTGGTGCAGGCACGTCTTTTACCGTCATAGAGTTCGCCTCAAACCAAGCATTACATTCACTATGGGCGTGTCTAATTAGTTCCATCGGATCACGTGTTAATCCTCTGAATAACTTATCATTTCGTGCCTTCCATAAGTACCAAATTATCCATGTATATGGGTCTCTGTCTAACTCTGGATCCTCAATTTTACTCTTTCTCTAGAAAAGATAGTCCAAGTTGGTATAAACACTTGAGCTTGCAAAAATATCAGGGCATGATGGTGTCGATGCATGAGCCCAAGCTTGCAAGGCAGGTGAGCATTCAAATATTGCATGATTCACAGTTTCATCCTCTTCTCCGTACCTCGGACAATAATTATCACATCGCATATGGCGGCGTGTCAGATTCCCCGTCACTGCTAAATACCATGAGGCCATTTGCCAAATTAAATGTTTCATTTTCAGGGGTGCCTTGATCTTCCAAGCATGAGCTTGCAGTTTTATTATATTGGGTTCAAACATCACCACCTCAGGATCATGATATAGGACATTCCTTGCAACCCAATATCCAGATTTCACGTTGTACAGTCCACTCTTTGTGTAGCCCCAGCTATATCTATATTCCCTATGTGATTGACTTATGGCCATACTCCGAATTAGGTAGACATCCTCATGTGCAACCAACTGCGCTAGTAATCCAACATTCCATCTTCTGGGATTTCCATGGGTATGGTCAGACACAGTCATTCGTGGGTGCACCACTAGGGTGGCTGGTCTAGCCGGCCGTGTAGAAGCAGTTGGGATCCATGGATCATTCCAAACCTGAATTTGGTACCCCGAGTGAACCACCCTTCTTATTCCCAATAAGAGAAGTGGATGTGCCTCCATCAAGCTTGACCATACAAAAGACGTGGCAACTGAGCATGTGGTTTGTAGAATCGAATATGTACGGTGATATCTTCTTTTTAGAACCCGCGCAAGAAGAGATTTTGGGAATTGAATCAATCTCCACAGTTTTTTTTTTGCTAATAGAGCTAAGTTAAATTCAAGGATTAATCTAAATCCCATTCCACCCTCCTCTTTTGGATAGCACAATTTTCCCATCTTTCCGTATGCATTCCTCGTTTTGGTGGATTCGTACTCCACTAGTAGTGTGCAATAGCACTAGCTAATTTGTCACATATTTCTAGTGAGAGTAAGAAACTTGACGTAACATATGTTGAGAGAGCTAAAGCTATAGCTTTGATGAGAATTTTTTTCCCAGCCTTTGTCAACCATCTCCTAGACCATCCATTGATTTCATGATTAAGTTTATCCTTAAAGAACACAAATAGCTTACATTTTGACCCACTTATATCCTCTGGAATGCCAAGACAGGTTCCCATACCGCTTTCATTTTCAATACCAAGAGTATCTTTAATTGCTGCTTTATAGTTTCCGGCACTCTCTTTCCAAATAGAAGCGAAGACTTCTTGAAATTTATACATTGGCCTGATGCTTTCCCATAAGCCTTTACTACTTTCATGACTTCATCACATTCACGGGGCTCCGCCTTACAGAAGAACATGCTATCATCAACAAATAACAAGTGGGACACCGAGGGGCTAGCACGTGCTACCCACATCCCGGTTATCTTTCATTGATTCTCTGCATGATTTCGAAGGCTAACGAGCCCTTCCGTGCATAAGATGAAAATGAAAGGAGACAAAGGATCTCTCTGGCGTAAGCCTCTGTGAGGAACAATGTTTCCTCTAGGTTGGCCATTCATAAGTACGTGATTTTTTACTAACGAGACACTGCCCATAATCCAGTTGATCCAATTTTCTGAAAAACCCCATTTTTCCATTACTCTTTGGATAAATATCCATTCCATCCGATCATATGCTTTACTCATATCAGTCATAATAGACATCCTCTTATGTCATCCACCTAGCTTTGTGCGCAAAGTATGAAAAATTTCTTTCGCGATCATAATGTTATCAGTAATCTGCTTTCCCGCAACAAAGGCTGCTTGTGTTTCTGATATCCTTTCAGGTAAGACATTTTTTAATCTCTGGCATAGGACCTTAGAGATGATCTTGTAACTTACATTGCATATGCTAATCATGCGAAATTGAGCCATTTCAGTAGGCTTTTTGTTTTGTTTTGGAATGAAGCATATTTATCATTCAGTCCTAGAGCCATTATATCTTGAAATAAGAACTCATTGACCATACGAGTCAAATCACCCTTGACTACATCTCAAAGTTTCTGATAAAAAGTGCACTCATACCATCAGCTCAGACACTTTCTCTGGATGCATAGCAAATAGCGCAAGTTTGATCTCCCATTCCGTGACCGGAGCTGTGAGGACTTGATTTGTATCAGCAATAATCGTCAATGAGATATTTCCCAGAGCTTCATCTTTTTCTGTCGGTGTTGAAGTCTCAAATAAACACCCGAAATAACTAGTAGCAATGGCTACCATCTCTTTTTCATCCTCAACCATATCTCTAGAACTATTTATTAGTCTAGTGACTTTATTCCTGACTCGTCTTTGTTTTGTCAGATTGTAGAAAAATATAGAATTCATATACCGTTCTCTTAGCCATAGAATCATGTTCTTTTGTTGATGTTATTTTCTCTGTTTTCACATTATCCGCATACATTACATCAACTTTTTCTTTTAGTTCTTCCGCATCCTTTTCTAAATTTAAATTATTTTGTCTTTTCCACAAATAATTCTGGATGGATGGAATCCTCCGGAATTGCCAACGGACGGATGCAAAAATCATGGCTCATATTACTAGCCGTAGGAAAGCTTTGAGTAAAAAAGTACGCAATTGTTATTTGGGAATGGACTCTAGTTGTATATATTTTGGGAATGGACTTCAGTTGTATTTCTTCGCTTAGATTTTTTCCTATCTATTCAACGAACAACATGCATATATGTCTGTCGACATTTTGGCACATCGATCTCGCATTTATTTAACCATCATACTAATTGCGTTAGCTAAATATTACTAATATCAAGAACATCGTTTCAATCGATATTAACAACATAATATTAAAAAGTTCCAAAAATTAACTAAGAACTTCAGCCTAAACAAAACACAACCAAGATACGAATATATATATAGCAGAATAAATCTTCTCCCTTGGATTATCTTCTTCCTTTAGTATCCTGTCGGGAACTCGCATCTTCCGTACTCTGCATATTCACATTACATTAAACTAATCAGCTTCTTTAACAAAAAGACTTGAGAAAAAAAAAACAAAAAGGCTTCTCTTTAAACCCAACCCCATAAACCCCAAAAGAATCATAGGATTCTCTTTAAACCCAACCCCATAAATAAACAAATAAATAAACTAACTGTTTCCTGGATCAGATGCCCATAGACAGCACGTCGTGTACCAATCACTACTAGTAATAGAAGTTCACGTGGGAACACACTTCTCGCTCTATTTGACCAATTATAGACCATTCAAAATGCGCTGCCCTAAGTGGTGTGAGATAGCATGAAACCCCATAGCTACTCTTAAATTGCGCTGGAATATAGATAAATAAAAATAGAACAAAGCTAAAATACGCACTTGGTGGTTGGGTAACGACGTAAGCAGCGCCGCCGAAGTAACAGCTACCTCCGGCACGACCTTTCTTCTGGTAATAACTATTGAAAGCAAAAGAAGCGTGCGCCTCAAGTGTATCTGGACTGTAACACGGGGCACCACGCTGGATCGGACGGCAATCAGCACCTCCGTCACCACAAGCGTAATCTAAACCACCCTGTAGCCGATCCTTCCCCGCATCACCATTAGCCACACACCACGTGCTCCCCGTCAAGCTCTTCGACACACCACCACCGTTGTTCGGAGGCGTAACTTGCTGATTTCCGGTGGCCGGAGTATTATGACCACCGTCGCGGTAATGCTTCAACCCTTCCTGCGTGAAAGGAATGTCGTAGACTTTTTTCTCGTCGGGGAAGAAGAGACCGTAGTTTCTCTCCGATGTAGGTCCGAACTTCTTGTTCTCGTTGAAGAGAGCGAAGAGATAGATAGTGAGATCTGCTTTGGGACGTAACGGAGTTCCACCTCCGGTTAAAATCCGACGGATTAAGTTTCCGTTGTACGACGCTGCGTTTGCCACGCTGGCGCCGATTTCGTTTTCGTCTCCTTTGGACGGCCATCCAGTCTCCGTCACGATAATCTCAATATCGTCGTACTTCAACGCCGACATAGCTGCGAAGACGGCGTCGATCTGTGCGTCGAAGAGGTTGAAGTATCTCAATCCGTTACCCGAATCAACCATTCCTGGATTCTCTTTAAGCAAAGCGTAGTCTAGAGGAATCACATCTGAGTTTCCTTCGTAAGCGAAGAAAGGATAAACATTTATCATGAGCCTCGAACCGGTTTCGCGTAAGAAATCCAACATCGGTTTAATGACAAGATCGACGAGTTCTGGTCGGAAAGATCCGGAGGAAGAAGGGTAAGAGTTTTGAAGCGCGCTTAAGGCTAAAGGCGAAGAGATTTTAATGGAGGAGTGGAGGTTGTAACTGACGAGAGCTTTGTGAATGTTTCTCATTGCTGGGATTAAGTACTTGGTTGTGTTGTGTGGATCTACGAATACTTCGTTTCCTACCGCGACTGATTCGATCTGCGTCGAAGGATGGTAAGCTGCTACATTGCGTTTAACCCATGTAGCGGCGAAGGAAGGGCGTTTGGCGGCTGAGAAAAGCATTTCGTTTGGCAGATCTACTGTGACCCGGATTCCAGATCCGGATAAGGCTTTGAGAACAGCCGGGTCGGCGTCAAAGATTTTGACCCGGTCTATTCCTTGGGATTTAAGCAGCTGTACTACTTTGAATGCTGATGGGAGTTCGTCAGAGATTCGGCCATAGTTGACGCCGATGGAACCAGCCTCTGCAAAAGGAAGACAGAACAAAATAAGTGAGAATGAGAATGTATGCGCAAGCTTTCTTAAGAAAAGTTAAGCAACATTACCTGAGAGTGAAATGGCCGAGAGAATAAGGACTAGGAAGATGAACGCTCTGAGATAATCCATACTCTCGCTTCTGAAGCGAAGAGAAGAACTGAGAGGGGAAGATAAATAGGAGCCACACAAAGAGATGGAGAGAAAGAGATCAGGGTTACCAGAGAGAGTGGTGTCGTGAGGAGTGAGTGACACTACTATAGCTACTTCTAGTAAAGTGGTGGGTGGTAAATAGCCTATGACTGGGTCTTACGTCTCAATGGAAATTAAGTCAAGATTATAATTTTCTTAGCTTTTTTTTGGGTGCACATGCCAATATTATTTGCATCACCTTCTCCACTTCCGCATCTTTCACATAACACAGTGTATGATTGGAGTTTACAGCTAATTATGTCGAGAATTGATGGTTTCTTTTATGAATCTGAATCATTTTTTTGTTTAAACGAATCATTAAAACGTTTACGAGTGTATTATTGTTTTCCTTAGGCGTGCGCATAATAACCGATACCCGAACCCGAACCCGAACCCGAAGTAAGTGGTTCGGTTCGGGTTCGGTTAGTGTCAAATACACAATCGGTTTTTATCCTGTCCCTTTTCGGTTAACCGAACCCGATCGGTTATTACCCGATATCCGGACCTACCAGAACATAACCGAAACTAAATAACCCTAACATAAACCTTACCTTTTATGATTTTATTTCTTTTCTCAAAATCTAGTCTAGCAATCTACTCCGTCGTTTAGAGTTTCCGAAATTAACGATTCCCAAATCCGTCATCTATTAAATTTAATTTCATAAATTGACAAACTGGAAACCCTTAATAATCTTCCCTCTTCTCTGTCTCACTCGGTGACATCGACATCGAGAAAACAATATGAGGTGATTTTCTAATTTTTTTATTGATTTTGTTTTGATTTTGTATGTATGATGATTAGAGGTATGATTCTGTTTGATTGTGTCGCTGCTTAAATTTTTTATTTATGATGGTTAAAGCCTTAGAGTCTGATTCAGTTTTGATCACATGCGTAAAATTCTTTTCGAGCTCGACTTGTTTCTTGTTTTGTATTTTAGTATATTTCATCAGTTAATGGCTTTAAACTTGATTTACTTGTTTTGTTCAGTTTGTTGTGTATGTAGAAAGAATCATTTGCACGACTGCTTTGTTTTACATGACTTATTTGTTTTCTTTGACTTATAAAATATCTTAGCAAATGGAGTTTTTAATTTCTTTGTGATTTAATATTAACAGATGGGTTCATCATCATCTCATTTTTAAGATAGCAGAGGCTTAAATGGAGATGAAGATGGAAATGAGTTCATGACTCAAGATACTGATCATAGAGGGAAAAGAAAGCAATCTGATTCAAATGAAAATAATAGTGAAGCAGAAGCAAGTAGAGCCAAACGTGTACTTCCTACAAGGTCAGACGTGTGGAGTCATTTCAAAAGACTAGAAGACAATAGGGACAAATGCATCTGCAATTACTGTATGAAACCTTTCGCATGTCCAACAAAGTCTGGAACAACAAACTTGCGCAATCATCTTCAGAGTTGTAAGCAGTTTAAGGCATGGGAAGATGGTCAAAAACATGGGCAAAACCAACGAGCACTGGTGGCAGGATAATAGAATCATATAGGAGTTGTTTGACTCACTACATGGTGGAGGTTTTGATGTGTACAGAGCAGTGGCTGAAACAAGACCTTAAACTGGAATCAAAGATTCTAACAAATGCTCAAATACTTGCAGAAGTTGAAGCAGAAATAAGCTTCAGAGAGGTTTGTATATTTACTATTTTGTGCTTTGTTTTCCCTTGTTGTATAAGTTAACAACCTTTTTATTGTTTTAATAAAATATTGCAGATTATGAACCTGCAACACATCAGGATGAATAGAAGAACAAAGCAAATTATTGCTCGGGTTTGAAGGTATTACAAAAGTTACATGAATTTCTTACTAATTTGTGCTTATTGTTCAATTTTATAATTTGACAAATCTGTTTTTTTTTTCACTTACAGTGTGAAAGATACAAGGACGCTTTTTGGTTTGTATCATCATCTATGCTTGGAAGTATAAACTTTTTTAGCTTGTTTTGGTTTGTTTGCTTAATTTAGGAACTTTGTTGATGTTTTCACTGTGTTTATGGATGTATTACTGTTGTTTGTTTTTCATTTCATGTGTGTTTTAAACTATTTATATTATCAGGAATGATTTGAAGGCAAAACAAAATATGTATTTCAAATTTTTTTTTTTATGTATGGAGTTCGGATATATCCGAAATTATCCGAACCCGAAGTGAAAATACCCGAACCCGACCCGAAATGAGAAAATACCCGAACGGGTTTTATACCCCTTTACCGAAATACTCGAATATCTGAAATACCCGATCCGAACCCGAACGGATACCCAAACGTCCACCTCTAGTTTTCCTCTTGTTTCAAAGAGAATGAGTACTATTTAGAGGTAATGTTTAGTTCACTTTTTATCCACTGGATAGGTAGGTGTATGCATAGTACTGCGATATAGATATTGTGATATATTGCACAAAAAAAGATATTGCGATAGACATAGAGCGTTGTGCAAACTCGACTTGTAGCTACTAGATACTCAGAGCATCTCCGAAAAAAATTATATAACTTTAAATATAGGTATTTTTTTTCTTTCAAAAAAAGAATTTTAAAACTTCAGGTTTTAAAGCATCTCCAAAAAGAAATTCTATTTTGAAGTTTCCAAAACTCTATATTTGAAGTTGAACAAGACTTAGGTTCACCCCTATGGTAAACCTTTAAATTCACATATCCTCTTATTACCAATCAAAATGTCACCTAGATTAATAATAAAATAGTTTAATTTTATTGAAAAAAATCTGAAAGAATTGGAAAAAAATAATGACGCCAATTTTAATAATGATAACGCCACTAACTAAACCCTAAACTTTAAATCTATACTCTAAACGCTAAACCCAAACTGTAAACCCTAAACTCAAGATGTAAACCCTAAACCCAAACCCTATATCCTAAACCCAAATCCTAAATCTTAAATCCTAAACCCAAACCATAAACCCTAAACCCAAACCCTATATCCTAAACCCAAATCATAGACTCTAAACTCGAACCATGTATCCAAGCCTAATCCCTACACCCTAAACTCAAATCGTAAACCCTGAACCCAAATCATATATCCTAAAGGTTTGGGTTAATGTTAATGTTGTTTCTTTAGGATTTAAGATTTGGGTTTAGAGTCTAGGTTTTGGTTTAGGATCTAGGGTTTGAGTTTAAGGTCTAGGTTTTGGGTTTAGAGTTTACGGTTTGGATTTAGAGTTTAGGGTTTGGGTTTAAGATATAGGGTTTGAGTTTAGGGTTTAGAGTTTGGGTTTAGAATTTAGGGTTTAGGGTTTAGATTTAAGGTTTAGGGTTTAAAATTTAAGATTTCGGGTTTAGTTAGTGACGTTAGCGTCATTATAACGAGCGTCATTATTTTTTTCAATTATTTTAGATTTTTTTTTAAAAAATAATGTATTTTATTATTAATCTATGTGACATTTTGATTGGTAATAAGAGGAGAGATGAATCTAAAGGTTCACCTTAGGGGTGAACCTAAGTTTTATTCTTTGAAGTTTAAAGGTGTTCTTCTCCAAAATCAAAATTTCAAACTCAACTTCAAAATTACTTGTATTTTATAATATAGTTCTTATATTTGCTGTAACTGATTTGAATTCATAAAACTTTTGTAAATATCTAGCACATATATAAACATATTACAACAATATTAATTAATAAAATATTATATTAAAAAAAATATATATATATATTTTTTTAAACAACTTAATTAATATTAAACTTCAAACAAAAACCATATTACTCGATAAAATAATTTTTGTCATGCATATATGATCTGCTAGTGTATTTCGAAGTAAAAAGGGCTCTCCTCATTTTTACTTTGTAGACTACAAGCTAAAAGGTGTTGATCGAGTGATATTAATACTTGTAAATACATTAGATCAGAACAAAAAAGAAAAAGAGAAACATAAAATATTGATAAAAGAATAATTTTTATCGATGATATTGATACTCGTGAATATATTCGATATGCACAAGAAAGAATTGTACAAAAAAAACATAAAAACAACAAAAACAACAACAACCATCTTCAGTTAATCAAAAAAAAAGATTGGACAATATTTGAAAATTTTGAAGGTTTCGGATCAAACTTACGTGATTATTAGTGTTGTTGTAATATTTAAATTTGTGTACTAGTTATGTAGTCATGTAATGTTTTTTAAAAAGTTTGTAAAATTTCTTTTGTATACTATTGTTGTCTAAATCTAGTTTTAAATATTTAAAATCTTATTTAAATTGTTTATTTAATTTTATGTGTAAAACTTAAATTTTGTAAACAAAATTTAAATATTTATGAGATATGGATAAAAACATAAACGATAAAATATTTATGAATCATATATGTGATGTGTAATTGTAAGAACCAAAATGCAAATAAAAATATGAAACTTCAGATATAGAGTTTCACTCTTCAAAATTTTGAAGTTCCTTCTTGGAGAGCAAAAAAAACTTCATATTAGTGTCTTTTGGAGATGCTCTTCAGGAGTGAAACTTCACTACTCAAAACTCTAAATTTGAAGTTTCATCTTTTTAGTTGCATTTTGGTCCTTATAATTAATTATACCTCATATTTATGATTCTTAAGTATTTTCTCATTCATAGTTTTAATTTTAAAAACTTTTGTATATTTTAAATATTTCAAATTTATTTTTATAAATTTTAATTTTACGCATAATTTTTAAAAAAAAATTAAAATAATATTTATAATATTATAGAAGTAGAATTATACAACAAGAATATTACAAAAGAAACTTATTAGAATTTTTTTAAGAAGTTACATGAAGACATAATTATTACACAAATTTAAATATTATAACAACACTAATAGTTTAGTAAATTTTCTCCAAAACTTCTAAAATATTGTCCTAACAAAATTTTGTGTAACCGAAAATAGAGCATTAAGAAAATAATTTTATGTAATAATATGGTATTTTGTTTGTAGTTTAATATTTTATGTATTTCTATTTATAATTTTATATTTTAGTATAAGATTTTATTAATTAATATTACTATAATATTTTTATATATGTACTAGTTTTATATAAAAGTTTTATGGATTTATATTAATTATGACATATATAAAAAGCATAGTGTAAATTACAAATAATTTTGAAATTAGATTTTGAGTTTTGCTTTTGGAGAAGAACACCTTAAACCTTCGAATATAAAATTTGCAAAACTCTATAATAAAGAGTATTATTGGAGATGCTATTGCTCCGCGTTTGTTTATATATGAGTATTATCTGGTTATAAGTAGCAAAACTCTATAATAAAGAGTATTATCTGGTTATAAGTATTTAAATTTTATTAATTGTAAACACAAATCACTATCAAGCTTCGTTACTTTTGTAACTACTTCGGTCGTTTATTTACTACTCATTTTTCGTATAATAATTATACTTAATATTTATTAAATAAAGAGTTATTATTCGGTTCACCTATTAGGGTGAAATTATAGGTTTATCTGTCAATAAAATTTCGTTATTTCATATTCGATATCTTTTAGAAAATGAAATAAAATATTGTTAAGTTATATTATGTTTTTAAAATAAAAATGAAAAAATAAATAAAAATAATAGTAGTTACAAAAAATGAATTAAAGAAACAAAATTTAACGTAGTCAGCAAAACATTAGACCCTAAACCCTAAATCATAAATCCTAAACTATTGGGTAAACCATAAACCCTTGGATAAATTCTAAACTTTAAATAATAAAACTAAACACTAAAAGCCTAAACTCTTGAGTGTTTAAATGTTAAGTGTTTTTGATTTAGAGTTTAGGATTTATCTAAGGATTTAGGGTTTACCCAAAAGTTTAGGACCTAGGGTTTAAAGATTAAAATTTAGGGTTTAGGATTTAGTGTTTTGCTGACGACGTTAAAAATATTTAATTTTTTTTTGTAACTACTACTATTTTTTATTTATTTTTTTAATTTTTATTTTTAAAACATAATATAACTTGATAATATTTGTTTCTTTTTAAAAAATAATATCAACGATGAATAACACAGTTTTATTGATTGGTGAACCTAGAGGTTCAATCGCAGGGGATGAACCCAAAAATTAAAATTATATATATATATATATATATATATATATATATATATATGTATGTTTAGAACTCCAATGCGTAGAACACCTGTCGGAGATGCTCTAAATATCCAAAAATTAGCCGATACTTGCCCAATGCATATCCCTAATATACATTCATGAACTTTCTTTAGATATACAGTACATTTGTGAGCTAAAGAAGACATTTGTGATTTTTGAGCTCCGAGTTTGTTTGTATATGAATATAAAGTAAAAAGATATCAAATAAAATTTAAGTACAGATCAATAATGGAGTTTTACATTTTGCACGCCGATCGGACCATGTTTGGTAAGTTTGCTGGCTTTTCATCAGCGAGATATGAAAGAGAATGAATGACGATGTGAGTTGAATCTCGAGATACACACACACTTGCCATTTATTTCAAGCTGACTAACCAATTTGTTTCATTCCCAAGGTTCTCGTTTTACACAATTGGTATTAGCAACAAGGAAATATAGAAGACATTTTTATGCAGGCAAAAATGAAGCAAATCCAAATTATTTCAATTTCAGACGGCAATCAATATCTCATTTTTGTTCACGGATTTTCTTTGATTGTAACCGTAATGGTCGGTTTTCTTAGGTGATGATTGTTTGGATGGTTTTTAGTTTTTGGTTTCTAGTTTTCGGTTTTTGGATTTTGATTTTTAGTTTTTGGTTTTTGATTTTAGTGTAGATTTTAGTTTTTTGAAAAACTCGAATGGTAATATTAGATTTTGGTTTTTAGTTTTTGGTTTTTGTTTTGTAAATTAATAACATGAAATATATCAAACTAAAAATAATTATATTGGAAATAGTAAAACAAAATACAATATCACCAAAAATACATAAACATTTAGTAAAATTCAAAAAAAAGTTAAATATTATAAAAAATATTAACAGCTAGATTTTAAAATACAGACGATAAATTACACACGCATAAATGTGTAATACTTATAATTGACAATATACTTAACTTACTATAAGTTTATAGTACAAATAAAATAGTGTAATAAACAATTATTCTCACAAAAAACTGACAGAAAATAAACAACTATTTACTACTAATCTAGCTAAAATTATTAAAAGGTACATCAATACAATTAAATTTATACATAATTTTTTGTACTGGCTAAATTTAAAAATTAAATTTATTTTTTATTAATCATTTTTAATTTTTAATAAATTATTTTGTAGTTTAATAAATTAAATTAAAAATGTGGCCATCGGTTCATTATTAGATAAAATATTATTCAACTATAATAGTTTTAGTAAAATTAAGCTGTGTTATAAATATTATTCTTCTTATATATATATTATTTTGTAGTTTTAGAATTTAAATTTAAATGATAGACAAATTTTTTTGTTGATTCTTAGTAATTTAGAATAGTTATTATATTATCACTAATCTCTTTTATTTATTTATACTTTATTAATACATAATTATAGAATTATTAATATTTCAAAAAAAAAAACAATAAAAATCAAGTACATTGCTTAAGAAAACCAAGAAAATATGGTTTTTAGTTTTTGCAACGAAGTAGGTTGTTATTTTAAAATCTAGTTTTCCTAAATTTAAGGGAATCTATTTTTCAAAAATCTTGAGTGGTAAGAAAATAGATTTTAGAAAATCAAAACCAAAAACCATTTTAGAAACCGCGAACAATCAACCTCTTAATCTAATTTCTGATTGGAATAATATATAGGTGCATACAATATTTATTTTTTTGGCAAATATATTGATCATATCTGGTCATATTTATCTTGAATTGAGAAACCGAGTATAAACAATCAAAACCAAAATCAACAATTTTTTTTATAAATATCCGAGTATATCTTTAAAATAAAAAAAAATCAAAATCAAAAACTGAATATTTTTAAAATATAAAATAAATATTTAAAAATATTAATTCTATTTATTTTTTAAATGACCAAATACCTTAGAAATATTATTGAACTATCCAATATTTTTCATCTGATACTTAAAATAAATAAATAAAAACTATATATGATTTTGATCGATGTTATCCAATTTACCCAAAATTAGAACTGAATTGAATCCATTTTTTGGATATTAAACGATTTTAAATTTATATCTGAACTGAACCAAACTAAAAACTAATCGAAGTAAAATCGAATGGGAATTTTATGAGTATCTAAATAGTTCCTAATTAGGAAAAAAAACCAAAACTGAAATATTCGATTCAAAGCCAAATCGAACACCAAACGCTGATGCACAATTGCACCTCGTTGTTGAGTTCAAGGCGACATATTGGAAACGGTTAGAAATAGTGATTAGTCATCAAAAGACACATGTCTTTGTCTTGATAGCTAAGTCATCCTTGTGGGATAAACACTTGTTTTACATATGTATCATAGGTGTTGTCTTGAGTCGGTTTATGACTCGTATATATATAGCTTGTGCTGTAACACAAGAAAAAAATAATAATGAGATAACTCTCTTCTCACTTACATCTCTTTCTTTGTCTCCCACTCACACCAAACATGTACATAAATAATTATAATAATAGATTTAAATATACATATATACATAGGTATATGTCTCTTAAGCTAATATTCAACACGTTATCAGCACGAGGCTCTGACCAACTGAGACTTATCAGTCCGAAAGTTCTTAAACCAGCCGAGATAATGTTTAAATTTATGTATTTCAATATACTTAATTTATTTAAATTTTATTATTATTTCGGAGTGAGAGGCTGGACCTTCTCCGTTCATTTATCGGGATAATAGGCTCTGCCTTTCCCGACTGATCGTTATGGTAGGCTATGCCTTCACGATCAGAGATCACGTGGTAGATGTTGCCTCCGTGAATAAAAAAAAAAAGGATAAAAAATGGTAGACTAAGTCTCTTCGGACCTTGAAATATGTAAAAGTTAAAATGGTAGACCATGTCTCCTCGGACTTTGAAAAATGATCAATATGGTAGTCTAAGACTCCTCGGATTATGTGGTAGGCTAACCCTCAAATTTTATTTATTGCTCTTTAAATTTCTGCAATTTAATTTATGTATTTATTTTATGCTTTTAATTTATGCATTTAAATTTCCGTCTTTATATATTATAATTGTATGGATACGGTTATCATGTTAAATTTGACAAAGCTCAAAATAAATGCCCTTGATATTACGAGAAATAATTATAAGACTTGGGTAGTGGGTGCAAAGATGCACCTGAGAGAAAATGAGATTTGAGAAATCATCGATAAGTTGAAACGATATCGGATGAGAAAAAGAAAAACCATGATATTTTACCCCACTTCAATGATGGTTTATAAGATGAGGTGTATCATGAGAAAAGATATAGAAGATCTTTGATAGTTAAATCCTTGAAAGAAAGGATCGGAGTTGATGTAAATCCTCCGAGTAAACTGAAAAAAAAAATGAAATCATGATACTAAACCATCAAATCGGTCATACTAGAAAAAGGACGAGGGTGTAGATTCGGTTAAAACCGCTATCATGGTCGTGGAAGAGGACGAGAAAGAAGATTCCGTCCCTATGAGAATAATGAGAACTTCCACGAAAATGAAAGTGGCCGGGTGATAAAAGGCAAACAGAAAAAGTTTGCTATAGATGCAGCCAGAAAAAAAATTGGGTACGTAGTTGTCGTACGCCAAATATTTAGCCGATCTATATAGAGATTCAAAAAGTAAAAGAGAAAGGAAGTGAAATAAACTTCATCTCTTATGAGCCCGGACCATCTTTTCATAGCTTGACTACTCATCTTGATAATTCAGATTAACTCATCTTGATGATTCAGATTTTCTGGTTGGTCCAGAAAATGAAAATAAAACATCGATGTGATATGATAATTATCTTCCTTGAGATTCAGGATAGAGATAGATATACCTGACATATATTGGGTCGTTGTACATGACTACTAAATGTAACAAATATTTATCCTCTCTCAAAATAAGTAAGTATAATATATGTTACTATAAAAATTATTATTAGCTCTAGAGGAGCTTATGATGAAAATACATGCATAAGAAAAAGATGGCAAAACTATAAATGAGTGGTAAACCTGAAGTTTACTGATATATAGTCATCTCCAAAAACAGAAGTTTTTCACATATAGCATGTCAAGAAAATAAAGGAAACCATCATGGGTGATGAATCATCAAACAAGTTCATAATATGTGATTTCTTTAAGCATACCTCAAATTAAGATCTCACTCTAAAGGATTTAAAACATAATTCATCCCAAATAGGAAAACTGAATATGTTATTGGTTCTAGAGTGGGATTCAGTACGATATTTTAGACATGGAGTGTCATCATCTCGAGGGGGAGAATTAAAGAATCCTAGTGAGTGGAACATTAAAAAATTATGTTCACACTTGAAAAAGAACTTGATAAAGTAAATTCAAATAAGATGATTCCCATGATCGGGTGTAATGCAGTTGTGCATGTAATAAAGACATATACAATCCAGATGGATAAAGTATATGGATACTTAGAAATATGCTCGCAAGTTTGCTAGAAGCATATGATAAGCTGATGGAATGAGATATGTGAAATAATTTACAATGAAAAGTAGAATAATCCATTTACAAAATGCCTGCTAGACATTTTGATGAAATAATGAAATCTCATATTCCAGCTGAAAATGCTCCAATAATAAAATGTGTCCTAAAATGACGATATATGAGTCTATGGCACGCTAGAGACGTGATAGACCACTTTGGTTCCAAATAGTCCTCGAAAAGGAGTAAAAATATGAATAAAGGATGAATCTCATGATGAGACCGTTGATATGGTTAATACTACAGTCAGGTACCTGGGTAAATCATCGATGATGATAAAGAGATCTCGATTAACCATATCAGTACGGATAAAAAGATGGAACCAAAAAGAAAATAGATTGTCGACGATAAAATGAAAAAGCGCTATATAAATAAGGATTATGAATCTACCTCTATGTATGAGGGTAGAGTGAATTGATCGGCCATCAATTCGATATAAATCTCGTTAGAAAAACGAGAGATTTTTGGACCAAAAGTCCAAGGTATAGTTCTCCGGAGAATGAAATGAAAGATGACCTTGAGGTTTGAAAAACGGCTTGTTTCGAGATCACTGGAGAAAATTTAAAATAGATGCAATATATTGAAATGTCTGGCAGGACAAAAATGACTTGAGTTGCATCTTGATATTTAGTAGTCCCTTGAGAGTTAAAGATGCTCCCGGGAATGTATCGAACTCTGGAAGAGTTAGAACAAGCCGTATATAAGGTGTCTTGAACCGGTAACTGAGTTAGAACAAGCCGTATATAAGGTGTCTTGAACCGGTAACTGGTGATATGTTTACAGCACGATTTGCCGATTGCCATTTTAATGAGGATGAATTTCTAGCGTTAGGGGGAGGAATTTGAGAAATTCCTAAAGAGATTACATGGTGTACATAGTCGTTGTTACACCTTGATCCCCCTATGGATCAAAGTGAGCTGGAAGTTCAGAAAATTGTGCATTTGCAAACCAGTTACCAGATGTGTTCACAGATACGACATGATATACCCGCTGAAAATGTTCCATCAAGAGTTGATGTTCCTAAAGAACAAAGTGATGGTAACAAAATAAATGAACTTAGGGTTCAGTTAAAGAGGAGGAGACTAGCGGGCTCTAGAGATAAAAATCCCCGAAAGAAATTGGTTGAGAAAATTTGCAAGGTTCCTGAAGAACCTGATACTGAAAAATGTCTGAAAGAAGACATAAGTGGAAAGGTTCAAAGAGAACCTGATACTGAAAGATGTGTGAAAGAAGGCATAAATGTTAAGGTTCCAGAAGAGCCTGATATTATAAGATGTCTGAAAGAAGGCATAAGTGGAAAGGTTCCAGAAGAACCTGATACTGAAAAATGTCTGAAAGAAGGCATATATGAAAATAGTCAAGATGAACCAAATACAGATGATCCATATGACGAGAAGGAAACAGAAAAGTATGAGATTTACATCAACTACGCCCTTGATGAAAAGTAATAGATAAAAGATGTTGATGGAATGTTCTCATTTTCTGTGTCCAAAGAGATCGATCATGAAAATGATGATCCCGATCCAAGGTCCATTTTGGAATGT
>NC_027754.1:9861813-9871394 GCF_000695525.1 Brassica oleracea var. oleracea
CTTAAGTGAATATCTTTTGAGTAAAGGATATGTGAATAATGCGATATGTCCATGCGTTCTTATAAAAAAATCGTCATCTGGTTTTGTGATCATTGCTGTATATGTAGACGACCTGAGCATAATTAGAACTCAAAAGGAGGTTGATGATGCTCGAACTCATATGAAAGAGGAGTTCGAAATGAAAGATTTCGGCAAGACAAAGTTTTGTCTTGGGCTCCAGATAGAGCATCTCCGAGAAGGAATATTTGTGCATCAATCAAATTATACGAAAAGGTTATTGAAACGCTTTATATGGATAAAGCGACTCCTTTGAGTACTCCAATGGTTGGTAGAACTCTCGATGTTGAGAGAGATCTTTTTAGGCCCTGCGAAGATAGCGAGAAGATATTAGGTCCTGAAGTACCTTATATGAGTGTTATCGGTGGGCTTTTGTATCTTGCAAACTGTACTAGGCCTGATATTACCTTTGCTACTAATCTACTAGCAAGATATAGTTCTGCTCCTACTCGCAAGCATTGGAACGGAATAAAACATGTATTTCGTTACCTCCAAGGTACAGTTGATTTAGGGTTAATTTATTTTAGAAAACCCGAGTTTGGTATGGTTAGTTTTGCAGATGCATGATACTTATCAGATCCTCATAAGGCTTGATCGCAAACCAGCTATATTTTTACGATTAGTGGAACTGCAATCTCTTGGCGGTCCCAGAAACAAACTCTTGTTGCGACATCTTCAAATCATGTAGAAACTATTGTGCTTCACGAAGCATGTCAAGAATGTGTGTGACTTCGATCAATGAGTCACCACATACAAGAATCAAGCGGAATAGTCAATGAGAAAGAGCCGACGAAAGTATTTGAAGACAATTCTACGGTATCGGAATGCGACATTTGCGTGACCTGTAACGACGAAGCTAGGTCCACTACTTTCAGGGGGAGACTACGACAATGTACTCTTTTTCCCTTGTCATGGTTTTTGTCCCAATGGATTTTTCCGTGACCATATTTTTAACGAAGCACTACATAATACAAGATGACTAATCAAGGAGGAGTATTAGAAATATTGATTAGTCATCAAAAGACACATGTCTTTGTCTTGATAGCTAAGTCATCCTTGTCGGATCAACACTTGTCTTACATATGTATCATAGGTATTGTCTTGAGTCGGTTTATGACTCGTATATATATAACTTGCGCTAGGCCTGGGCAAAATAACCGGAACCGAAGAACCGAACCGAAACCGAACCGAAATACCCGAAACCGGAACCGGACCAATACCCTCAAATACCCGAACGGTTTCTATATTTTTATATCCGAAATAACCGAACCGAACCGGAACCGAACCGAGAACCGAACGGGTATCCGAATATATAAAAATATTAATTATATATACATATAACATCACTAAATATATATTTTAAATTTAAAATTCTATTAAAAGTATTTGAAAATAGTTGAGGATAACTAAATTATTATAAAGTATCCAAACTACCCGAAAGTATCCGAAACTATCCAGATAGTTTTATCCGAAATATCCAAAGTAATCCGAAATATCCAAAATTTTTATCTAAATCATCCTAATTATTTGATATTTTACCTTAAATAACCGATATTTTACCTTAAATAACCAATATTTTATCCAAATTATCCAAACTACCCGAACTATCCGAACCCGAACCGGATCCAAATGAGAACCGAACTTTTTTCGGATATTTTCCGGTTCCTACATTTACTATCCGAACCGAACCGAACCCGAAACTATCCGAACCGAACCGAACCAAAAATAGGTCAAGTACTAAATGGATCCTCTAGCCCCTATCCGAACTACCCAAAACCCGAAATACCCGAACCGAACCGAACCGATACCCGAAATGCCCAGGCCTAACTTGCGCTGTAACACAAGAAAAAATAATAATGAGATAACTCTCTTCTCACTTACATTTCTCTCTCCTTGTCTTCCACTTACACCAAACATATACATAAATAATTATAATAATAGATTTAAATATACATTATTTAACTCTTTGTATGAAATAAGATAATTGGACAAATGCAGCTACAACTTAAACGACAACGCTTTTGGCCAAAAGAAAAAAATAAACGACAACGCGTTTTCAAATTTCAAGAAAACAAATTACTTGTAAATATGCAAAGATTACTACGAAATTTAGCAAAATAATAGTCATTGAGTTTGCTAAATTTTGAAGGTATCGAGATAGTGGGTAAAAACGTGGACCCCCCATGTCAGAAAATTAGCCGTTTGCAGACCTCGATGCCTCGTGGCTTGGACTCACGTAGTCTCTCTGTTCATGTGGATCCCATTCACCTCACTTGTCTTTGTCTTTTTCCGCACGTGTGTGCTCGTGCATAGAATGTGAAGCCCATACAAAGTTACACAGGTGACACAGCCCAACAAAAACCGGTTTTACATAAAACCCGGTTACTAACTGTTTCTGGTTATGGTTTTTTTCTTTGGCTAAAATTTAGGATTCTGATTTATTTGCAAACGATCATGTATGATTATAAGTTAAAAGTTAATTACTTTCTGCTAAATAATTTTTCAGGTTAACTATAATTTTCCCTTGATTTCACACTAATATTACAATATATTTTTATATATATTAACTTTATTTATCTACCCGGAAATCAGGTATTCAAACGTTGATTACAAACAAATTCGAACAAAATAATCTCATTCTAACTTACCATCCTACCTTCGCTCAATTATGACTATACCGGCGCGTTCTGCTAAGTAGTTTCATTATCCTTTGATTGTCAATTGCCGTTCTCAATCGTTGATGGTAGTACACATTTGAGGGTGGTATTCACCTTGTTTCTTCGGCTGCCAGTACATCTCATATCGTCAACAGAGTAGCTCGTTCTTGACAATTACATTACGCTCGTAATCTTCGTTGACATGAAACCCTTAGCTGGTTAGACAAGACCCGAGAGATTCATACCTGAAGACAGGACGACGCCAAGACGCGTTCTCCCAACAACAGACAAAGACCGGATTGAGCTCTTGCCACTTTGCTTGTGGAGGGAAACCTGCAAATACGAAAAAAGAGATGTCTTATCGAATCTTGTAAAAACAAGATCTCGATATTGGGATTTAAAGCCTCCAAATGCGCCGCCACATACAGGAACGAAAACGCCCCCGACTCACAAAACACACCAACAAGTCCACACATTCCACCTCTTAGAACAAGAGGAAAGTTCGACCTCTCAGAACCAAAGCCAACCGGTGACAGACAGGGGCTCACAAACATGAAGAACACAACCCCGACAATTCTACACCAAGAATATGCACTTATGGCGAGAAAGAACAACGAACCAAAACCGGGACAGAAGAGCGAAGACCGGAGAAGAGGAACCAGATAATGACGCTAAAGCATAGACAACTCCACGCGCCGTCACACCAGAGCACTCCACACGCGCCACTGAGAGGCTTCTAACGACACCGCCAGAAGAAGCGAAGCCAGCGAGTGCCTTGACGGAGACCACCGCTGAAGTCCAACCTGAGCGCAGTAGCAGACTCCTCCTACACCGAGACACAAAAAGCGGAGGATGATGAGCCGACACTTCAGCTCCACACCGAGGAAGATCTGAGAAGATCTGAACCGGGTGAGCCCTTCTGAAGACTCACGCGCCACCAGAGCTCCGATAGAATCCAAATCGAGCAAAAGTGTAATCGTCGATCTATATTTTACTACCGAAAAAGCCAAACTCACCACTGCCTAAGCTCTTTAGCCTCACCGCCACTCCGGTGGAGCCTACCTCCTAGCAAATACGTATGCGGCGACCCAGATCTAAGAAACTGACCAAGAGCAAACTTACTAGAATCTTGATATATCAGAGAAGGAGTTAAAGGAGTGGAAGAAGCAAAGATAAAAACGAGAGAGGGGGAAGAGAATCCGCCGGCCACGACAAGGTGCCACTATCGGAGGAAGGAGTAAACGCCGGTGAATTGTCTTTTGGAAGAGATTTAAGAGAGAGAAAAAATAATATTGTGTAAATAGATATATTTTTATTATATTATATTCCATTAGTAAATATTCTGAAATTCAAAAAATAACATTTATAATCTATCAAATATCTGATGGGGAGAAAATCTTGAAACTTAACAAAAAAATCACCCCTATTAATATATGTGTTTAATCGAAAATAAAACATATTCCTACGCAATTATACTTGCGGTCAAATATACGATATATGATAAATTGCCTAATAAACTTGCCTAATAAATATAAAATCGGGTTGCAATTAATAATCTAAAAAATTTTAATTTGAAAGTTAACAAGATAGTAGTATAGTTTATGTGTAATTTTAGAAAACATAATATTCCATTTGTTTCAAATTAGTTATCATTTTAGAGCTTTGGACACAAATTAAGAAACTAATTAAACGTTCAAATTTGTCCTTGTTTGACCATATTATAATTACATAGCATTTATTATTTATATTAGTTTAATTAGAGGTAAAAATATAAATTAATAGAAAAAATTGCATTAGAATCAAACGATACTTATTTTGCAACAAATATTTTATGCTACAGTGACAACTAATTTGAAACGGGGGAGTATATTTTAGATATAAAATATGAGAAATATGCCAAATGTGACTCAAAACTTGATTTTTAATACAAAAGTCAAACTCCAATCAAATGCATAAAAAACTCAAAAGCCTTGTGAAATTATAACAAGCCTCTTATGACCAAACCAAAAAACATAATTCATTTTTACAAATATAATCCCGGGAAGTCTTCTGGGAGACGACTTCCTGGAAGTCTTCTCATATAGTTGATCTTAAAATAATTTATAAATTTTATACAAAATATTTTGTAGGGGAAAAAATTGAAATCATGTAATTATAAACACTTGTAAATGATATAAATTAAGATGTAGTAAAATTGAATTATTTTTAACTTAAGATGAGTGAATATAAATTGAGTCATGATATTTTTTGGTTAAGGGTATATCATAGTATTGTTGTATTTTAGGGTTAGATTTTGGATCTTAAATTTGACACATACACATTTAGTGTTGTGTATATTAAATACTTTAAAAGTTGATTTTAAGTTTAATGAAGTGTTTATTAATGTTTAGTTAGTTATTTGATTTTAGGGTTTAGGTTAGTTAAGTCTTCTAACAAATAATGTTCTAGAAGACTTCCCTGGGCGAATAGTAAATTTAGGGTTTAAAAGACTTCCCTGAAAGTCTTCTGAATCAAAAAATATTTAATCTAATTGAATTTTTTTGTTTCACTATATAAAGAAAATTTACACATCTCTATCTTCCTTTAAAATGGCTGTAACAAAAATGTAATGTTTTTCACTCTAAAACTCTCCAGCCTCTCTATAATCTCTTTTAACTTGAAAACATCAAACTTTATATCATTTTTTCATTAATTTATCTTGTTTTTGCAGATTTTTGTATACATGGTTCCCATCTTCCACTCTTTTAATGGTAGATCTAGAAATTTAGATATGTATTTTTGTGGTTCTATAAAGGTAAATCTATCTCATTTTCAACTCATTTTCTCTGTTTTGAAACCATTTGAATATTTTTGGATTTGAAAGTTTTTCAGATCTGAGTCAGACTTTGAAAGACTTCTGGAAAGACAAGAACCCTGTATTTAAAAACCTGTAAAAACAAGATAAATTAAGGGAGATTTGCCAAAAATGACTTAAAACTTGATTTTGAATACAAAAGTGTACCCCAAATTCAATCAAATGCAAAAGTAACCCAAAAGCCTAGTGAATTACAACAACCCCTTTATGAACAAACAAAAAAATGTATTTAGTTTTACCATTAAATAAGTCTTCTCTATGATGACTTCTTTGTAAGTCTTCTCGTTCAATAGATCTTAAAAATAGTTTTATAATTTTATAAAAAAATATTTTGATGGGTAAAAAATTGAAATCATGTAATAATAAACATTTCTCAATGATGTAAATTTAGTTCATCTGAAATTGAATTATTTTCAACATAGATGAGTGAATGTATATTGGCTCATGAGTCATTGGTTTAGGATTTGGTAACATATGTTATAGTATTGTATGTATATTTAGGGTTAGATTCTGAAATCTTACCTTCATTTTTTTTTTCAAATTGACTCATATATGTTTAGTAAGTATCTAATAACTTGATTTAAACATTTTCTAAGTTTCTTTTAAGTTTAAGAATGTGTTTTTTGCATAGTTAATTGATTTTAGGGTCTGGAAGACTCACATAAGACTTAAAAAGAAGTCTTCCGACACATCCCGCCTAAATTTTAGTATAATTTAGGGTTCCCGCCTAAATTTTAGAAAAATTTAGATTTCCTGCCTAAAGCAAAGTCTTCCATAAGTCATCTAGGAGTCTTCCACAGAAAGTTTTCTTATGGATTAGGTCTTAAAAATAATTAATAAATTTGATAAAAAATATTTTCAAAGGGAAAAAGTAGGCATGGGCATTCGGGGTCCCAATCGGATTTTGGTTTTATCCATTCGGGTTTTGGTATTTTGGGTTTATCAAAATCAACCCCATTCGGGTTATATAAAAGTTCGGCTCGGGACCGGTTCGTGTTCTATCGGGTTCGGGTCGGGGTTAGTAAATCTTCAAAAAACCGGTATAACCCATTGTACTTTCGGGTTCAGGTCCCAATCGGTTCTTTGGTTTAAAATACTTGATTTGTACCTATTTTGTAACTGAAACATAAATGAAATCGGCTCTTCGGATTTAAAATACATGATTTGTACATATTTTAATAGCCAAAACATAACTAAAATCGATTCAAAAATAAGAAAAAACATCAAACATGATCATTCAAAATCAAGCGAAAGATAAACATAGTTAGTGATAGAAAAAAAACCAGATAAATGAAATCATAAAACAAAAACTAAGTTCTCATGAAATGAGAAACATTATTCAATGAAAACAAAACCAAAATCTAAAAACTTCAGGCTTCAACCGCCACATTCCACCATCAACCTTCATGTAACATATAATTATTTTAGAAGTTCAATAATATCTTAAAGTATTTTGGATACATATTAAGAATTAAAATCATATTTGGTAGAAGTTCTTTTTGTGATTTTAAATGTTTCGGGTTCTATCGGATATCCATTTAGATCCGGATTCGGTTCGGATAATACCCATAACCCAAAATACCAAAAAACAGGATCAATTTGGTATTTATGTCGAGTTCGGATCGTTTCGGATTCATTTTATCGGATCGGGTTCGGTTCGGATTTTCGGGTTCGGTTTATTTGCCCAGCCCTAGGAAAAAATCAAAATCATGTATTAATAATCATTTCTAGAAGATGGAAATTTAGTTTTACTGAAATTGAATTATTTTTAACATATATGAGTGAATGTATATTGAGTCATAATATTTTTTGGTTTATGGTATGGTAACATATGTTGTAGTATTGTTAGTATTTTTAGGGTTAGATTTTGAAATCTCATCTTATTTTTTTTTAAATTTTTTTGACCTATATGTGATTAGTGACTATCTAATAACTTGATTTAAACACTTTCTAAATATCTTAAAAGTTTAAGAAAGTATTTTTTGCTTAGTTATTTGATTATAGGGTCTGGAAGACTCACATAAGACTTCTCAAGAAGTCTTCTGACATATCCCGTCTACATTTTTGGAGAATTATTTTTAACATATATGAGTGAATGTAGAATTTGGGAAAGTCTTCCCAAGAAGTCTTCTGCCTAAATCGAAGTCTTCCAGAAGTCTTCCCGAAGTCTTCTAAGGAAAGTCTTCTCATGTATTAGATCTTGAAAATAATTAATAAATTTAATAAAAAATATTTTGAAAGAGAAAAATAGAAATCATGTATTAATAAACATTTCAAAACGATAAAAATTTAGTTTTACTGAGTTTGAATTATTTTGAACATAGATGAGTGAATGTAGAATTAGTCATGATAGCATTTAGTTTAGGGTTTGGTAACATATGTTATGGTATTGTCGGTATTTTTAGGACTAGATTTTGGAATCTTAACTTTAAAAAACTTGTTTTGACCTCCATGTGTTTAGTTTTGTGTATATTAAACACTTTATAAGTTGATTATAAGTTTAATGAATTATTATTTGCTATTTAGTTAGTGATGTGATTAAGTTATGGTTTGAAAAACTTCCAGAAGACTTCCAGAAGACTTCTCTGACATATTCCCGCCTAAATTTAGTAGAATTTAGGTTTTCCGCCTAAATTTTAGTAGAATATAAGTTTCCTGCCTAAATCGAAGTCTTCCAGAAGTCTTCTAGAAGTGTTCTCATGTATATGAATTTAGGATCTAGAAGACTTCCCAAGAAAATTGGAATTTTTGTCTCCATATATAAAGAAAATTTACACATTCTCTTTCTTCCTCTCAAATGGCTGCAACAAAAATGTAATGTTTCTCACTCTAAAACTCTCCAACCTCTCTCTAATCTCTTTGAACATCAAAACACCAAATTTAAATCTATTTCTCATTTTTTTCTTATGTCTTTTCACTAATTTATCTTCCTTTTGCATGTTTTTTATTACATGGTTCTCATCTTTCACTCATTCAAAGATAGATCTATAAATTTTGGATATGTATTATTTTGTGTTTTATATATTATATTATAAAAAGCTATAGATTCAACCTATTGTGACTGTTTTGTTTATTATGTAAGCATAAAATTATATTTTTGAAGTTTTTATCTGTTTTGAAGTCATTTGAATGTTTTTGAATTTGAAGGTTTTCTAGATCAGAGACTGACTTTGAAAGACTTTTCAGAAGACTCTCGGAAGACTTCTAGACAAGTCTTATAATGCATTTTATACTAGAAGACTTCCAACGAAGTCTTTAGGAAGTCTTCTGCCCAAAGTGGTACAAATTTTGGATATGTATTTTTTTTGTGTTTTATATATAGTATTCTAAAAAGTTATTAATTCAACCCAATGTGATAATATTTTTGTTTATTATTAAGCATAAGAAGTGTTTTTGAAGTTTTCTCTATTTTGAAGCTATTTGAATGCTTTTGAATATATAAAATTTTCAGATCTAAATCAGACTTTGGAAGACTTCTCAGAAGACTTTTGAAAGACTCTTGGAAGACTTCTTGGGAAGTCTTCAAGAAGTCTTCTAATGCATTTTATTCTAGAATATGTCTCACGAAGTGTTCAGGAAGTCTTCCAAAGTTTGAATACGCAGATTTTTCAGATATGAGTTAGACTTTGGAAGATTTCTCAGAAGACTCTTGCAAGACTCTCAGAAACTCTCGGAAGACTCTTGGCAGATTCAGAAACTCTCGGAAGACTCTTGGCAGACTTCTTGAGAAGTTTTCTAATGTATTTTATGCTAGAAGACTTCTCACGAAGTCTTCGGGAAGTCTTCCAAAGTCTTATGTCCAAAGTGGTAGAAAGGAATGATGTCAAGTGGAGTCCAAGCTTATCTATGTTGATGAATGATATCTAATTCCATGTGTACTAGTTTTGTATATGGTCTGTTTTATGATTTGTATGTCACTATATAGTTGTGAATTCTTTTGTAAACTTAAAGAAATGTTAACCAAAAGAATTTGTTAAATATGTTCATGTTTTGCCAAAAGTACTTGACATTAT
>NC_027754.1:9872513-9880544 GCF_000695525.1 Brassica oleracea var. oleracea
TCAGAAACTCTCGGAAGACTCTTGGCAGACTTCTTGAGAAGTTTTCTAATGTATTTTATGCTAGAAGACTTCTCACGAAGTCTTCGGGAAGTCTTCCAAAGTCTTATGTCCAAAGTGGTAGAAAGGAATGATGTCAAGTGGAGTCCAAGCTTATCTATGTTGATGAATGATATCTAATTCCATGTGTACTAGTTTTGTATATGGTCTGTTTTATGATTTGTATGTCACTATATAGTTGTGAATTCTTTTGTAAACTTAAAGAAATGTTAACCAAAAGAATTTGTTAAATATGTTCATGTTTTGCCAAAAGTACTTGACATTATGGAAGTTATTGATACAACATACCACAATTTTTTTTAACCATTCTACACACTTATAACAAAACACAACAACACAAAAACTTAGTCAAATTTACTAAAACTAAGAGAGAAGACTTAAAAAAAACTTAGTCAAATTCACAAAAGATCAAACTTGAATTTTAAGTGAAACTTAAATTTTTTTAAATTTCAGGTAACTTAAAAATTATATCTTATGTTCTAAAAAGACACATTAAACCACATGACTTGATATTCTTGAAGTTACTTAACACTTTTGAACGTTAACACTTACGAGGAAGACTTACAGAAGACTTACAGAAGACTTCTCCGTTTATCTAGAAACATTATTAAACATCAATGTTTGTAACTTCATAATTATCACCAATTAAGTTATAAATTCGACTCAGTAGTCCCAATATTGACTAATAAACATGAATTAACAAGCAAATGTTAAAAATTCATTTTAATTTTGGATAAATTTGAAGTTTAATAAAGATTTACGTAGAAGACGTTTTTGGAGGTCATCCACGGAGGACTTTAAAAGAAGTCTACTCTGTGTAGACTTCAAAAGAAGTCTTCTGTTTAGGTCATTTTTGCAATTGCAAATTTACGAAGGAAGACTTCTTAAGAAATCTACTTTACATAAGACATCTTCGGAAGTCTTCCTTTGTAAATATTGGCTCACTTTTGAAATTGAATTTATTTCGAAATTTACTTTGTAAATCGGATAAACATGTTAGTTTTGAATTTGACCGAAGTTGGTCAGAATTTTGACTTTTTGTAGAAGACTTCTAGGGAAGTCTACCTGGAGAATACTTCAAAAGAAGTCTTCTCTAAGTCTTCCGGAAGTCTTTTCAATGTCGCAAGAAGTCTGCTGGGTTACTTTTGCAATTGACTATATTTGACTTTTCGAGAGAATACCTCTTTAGAAGTCTTCCTCGGATGACTTCTCTAAAAGTCTTGTCTCGCGGGCAAAGGTTTGACCAGAACCCAGAATTAAACTCGAGAAGACTTCTAAAGAAGTCTTCTTCTCATTGATATTAAATGTTTTACTATTATTTTTCAATTGCAAAAGTAACCCACACAGACATCTTCCGGCATTGAGAAGACTTAGGGAAGACTTTCAGAAGACCTCTGTAGAAGTTTTCTCCTGGAAGACTTCCTTAGAAGTCTTCTACAAAAAGTCAAATTTCTGACCAACTTCGATCAAATTTAAAAGTAACCTGTTTATCCGAGAAGACTTCTAAATTTCAAAATTTTTTGTTTACAAAGAAAAGTTAGAAGACTTTTAGGGAAGTCTTCTATTAAAAACACACAAAATGTCAATTGCAAAACTAACCTATGCATTGACCAGAAGACTTCTAAAGAAGTCTTCTCCATCGAGAATACTTCTAAAGAAGTCTTCTTCGTCGAACATATATGAAAAATATAATGTGGTTCGCGCTTTCATACTTTGAACTCGTGAGATGACTTGCGTGGTTTCTCCAATCACCCAGAACTTCACCAGAACAACTACCTAATAGTTAATCACCAAGAATCGTGAGCTTATGAACCTTACATAATTTGTAATCAAAACCTTCAGTTTTTTGATGAATTTTGGGAGAAAGTGTAAGATATGTGGTTTGTGTGGATAAGAAATGAGAAAAGATGAGAAAAATCGAAATTTTAGGGCATTAACACTCTCAATTTGGTAGTTCATGGTGGTTGAGGTATTGATATCAATGGCAAAGTTGTAAATATTTGGTGAAGATGAGGATGGTAAAGTAAAAGCATTATTCTCGAAAAAAGTAATGGCATTTTCATGAATAACTAGAACTTCTAGAGTGAATAGGACAAAACAAAGTTTCAAAAAAAATATAGGTTATTTTTGTGTTTGACTTGAAATTCTAAGTCATTTTTGAAAGAAGCCCATAAATTAATGAGAAAGACATGAGACATAAATATATAATGTGCTAAGTCTTCTAATATAGAATGTGCTAGAAGACTTCGTCAGAAGTCGGAGTGTTTTGGTAACTTTCTAAGTATAATTTTTCTTGGGAAATTTGCTAATTTGGAACCAAAACACAGAACTATTGTCCCGTTAGAATTATTTTTGAGAATGTTGTCCCCTTAGAATTATTATATAGTGTTAATACGAAAAACTTCTATAATTATCTAACTAAAAACGTGACATAAAACAATTCAAATTACTATTATTTTAAATATAATATTTACATATGGTTAAAGAAACAGAGGTAAAAAATTACACAAAAATTAAACCTTTCTTCTTCACATTGGTACCTATGGCGATTGTCGTCGTCATCTTCTCCCCAGCCACCTGCTCTCCGGCATGAAATCGTAAGCGCCAGCGAACCCTCTTCTCTGTTTCCTCTTCCATCTTCTCTATTTCATCTTCCTTCTCCTCTATTTCCTCTTTGCGGATTGAAGAACTCACTGACCTCAGTCTTTCCTCCGACGAAAAAGGTGTCGATAATCGGCGTCAGAACAAACTAATATTCGGCGGTTGTGACCTATAGCTCTACTCCTTTTGCTCTTCCTTAAACACCATTCATCCTTTCCAAATTGAAGGTTAGGGTTTTGAGATCTCCGATAATTTTTTTTTTGTTTATGTACATGCTTATAAAACATAAATGGGTTTGGTTAGAAGGCATCTTCGATGTACGAAACCGATTTAAGTTCTTCCTCGAGAGACTAGAAGTCTGATTTAGATATATTGAGATGGTTTGAACGAATCGCTATTTTATTTTTTTGTTTCAGTTTCAACGATCTTCTCATATTGTAGATTTATGTGATTAGTTTTTCATATTTTATCATATAAAGACAGCTTCAGTTATCTTTTCTTTCAAATAAGAGCTTAATTCAATGTAAGAAATGCTTAACTTAAATTGTGTTTGTTTACGCATGATGTTGACTTGACTGTCTTTGATTAATTTTCTGTTGTGAATAGACTTGTAATCTTGTCTTTCGTGGTTTATAGGAATGAAACGCATAGCTGAAGCAGGGGTTGAACATCATATTGATAAGACTAACAACACCTGTAGGTTGACAATTCTGAGACTAGTGAAAGAGGCTCTTGAGGATTAGTACGATGTTTTGAGAGACCTTGTCTTCGGTTCAATTTTGGCTATTAATGAGCATAAACTTGGATACCCAGGGAAGGTTATTCACAACTTCATATGCAAAATGCTAAACATTTCCAAGCGTCACGAGCTATGGTTTCTGTTTGCAAGGAAGCCTTTTCGGTTTTCTTTGCAAGAATTCTACGCTGTGACATGCCTTAAATGTGAAGAAGACAAAAACACTAATTTTGAGGCTTGGAGAGAGGATAAGGGGTTTTGGAGCACTTTTCTGAAGCGAAATGGAAATGTAGACACTAAGACAATTAGGCTGAAGCATCTTAAAGATTGCAAGAACTGGTTGCGTGTGGACATGGTCAGGCTAGTCTACCTTAGTGTTATTTACGGTTTTGCAATGACTAAGGATGAGAAGATTAATATCCCTCATGCATACATAAGATTGGTGATATACCATGGATTTTACTCACTTTCATCCATGGTATATAAGTATTTTAATATATATTTACTATTATATAGAGTCTATTTAGAGTATTTACAGGTTCAGGGACGTTCTGGAGAAATATGGTGATTTTGGAGTCTTCTGAGGTGCAGAACTGCACAGACGCGTCAAATGTTTAGCTATGGATCTAGACCTTCTCACCGTTATACTGGGCCCATATTTTGACACAAGAAATATCTTTGAGTTAGCTGTCCACTGCCGACGGTTTGAGGTCAATAAGTATCCTGTAGCAGAGGTTGTGCCCGTTTTACTGAAGAATGGCCAGTCTGCCTCGTGAGAGGAAGATGTCGAAGAGATGATGGACTGTCGATCGATGAAACAACATTGGCGTCGGTAGATGGTGATGCCAGAATATAGGCTGAGCATATTTTATGACCGACTGAAGCCCAGAAGCAACCAAAAATTATCATAATACCCTTGGACGACCTAAAACCCTATTTATGTTATTTCTAAGCCATTATTGACGGCTAAGCTATATATTATTCTTGTTCTAGGTTAGGAGAAAAGGAGGAACTCCTTCAGAGTCCTCCTGGAACTCCTTTGGTTTTTTTATTGCTTTTATCAGTTTATATCTATTCTTTCTATGATTTTCTGTGACAACTTCATGCTTGAATAGATCCACCTGTTAGGTTTAGGGTTCAAATAGGTTATCAGGGATTAGCCTCAAATATAGAATTGCTAGGTTGTGATATTCATCAATAGGATGTTCTTACTTCTTCCGTTCTAGAGTCGCGAACTAGAACCCTGATCTTATAATCATTAGGCACAAGCGATAGCTTGGTCGTTTCTCTGAATAGATCCTCATTGAACTAGGATTGCCAGAAACAAGTGATAACTGATCTAGGAACCCTAGTGAGTACTTTATCAACCCACGCGCAAAGCTTTCTAGAAGCATGTCGATCAATATTCCAATAGAATAATCGATCGACGTCGTGAAAGGTGTATTGATCGATATTCCTCTAGAATCATCGATCGACACTTTCTAATTGATCGACAAACGATAGTTGAGATCATCAGATCTAGTCAATAGACGAATCTAGAAGCTAGAGCCGATCGATTTGTTCTTAATTGTTGAGCTCTTTAATATCTACATACAACAATTAGTCTCTATATCATTATAATCCTGATTACCTGAATATAAACCCTATATCTAGCAACCATCATTCCATCAAATCTCAATAAATCAGCCGAGCAACTGCCTTGCTCATCATTGCAATTTACTATATTTACTGCATTAATAAACTATTAGCCTAGCTTAATCCTATAACTATTAGATCTTTTGTGAGCCCTAGCTCTCTGTGGATTCGATCCCTAAGTACTACAACTCAACCTCTTATTTGAGAGAGTATAAATCACTCCTTAGGGTAATTGTAGTAATATCAAATTTGGCGCCGTTACCGGGAAGCTTTGATCGCCATTAGATCTTGTTTAGTTAGATTTAGTCTAGGTTTTAGTACTATTAAAAAAAAAACCTGATAAAATTTTTTCTTCTGTTCAGGTACATACATCTTAGTACCAGGAACAACAATGAAGAGAGGATTTCTGGGTTCTTCAAAGAAGGAGCCTGCTGATTCACGCACGATCCGTAAGTCTACGAGGGAAGAATTGATCGACACCCTCCAAGCAGCATCGATCGACAGCGTGAACCAAGCATTAAACGACACAATTCAGCTTGTGTCGGACAACACTGTTCACCACGGTACTGTTCACTACAATACTGTTCATCACGATACTGTTCATCCCAATACTATTTATCTCGCGTCGATCGACACTGTTCATCCACCGTCGAACGACACTGTTCACCCCCTGTCGATCGACACTGTTCATATCTCGTCGATCGACACTGTTCACCGTGACACTGTTCATCCAGTGAAAAACGACACTACTTGCGGGGAGACAGAGAAGATCGACGTGCTCATACTTAAAGTTGAAGGGAATGGAATGCTAAGAGACGAAGAATGTCGCATTAGAAACAACACAAGACAATTAATTAATGCCCAGGGGCTGTGATCCCAGATGTGATTGCTGTTGCTGAGATGAATGACTTTGACCTGAGCCGAGAGTGGTATGATTGGGTAGGTAAAGACCCCTTCCAGGGTCTTCCTCACCAAGATCCCAGAAACCACATCGAAGAGCTTGAGGTTCTCGTGTCAAGGAGTGAGCAGAATAAAGTGTCTGAATAGCACATGCTCTGAAAGATCTTCCCATATTCTATCTATGGGGATACATTCAGCTGGTTCACTCAACTACAACCATGATCTCTAACCAGCTGGGAGGACATTGAAAGAGCCTTCTGGAGGACCCTAAGATCGGCTCACTCGACTGGATCTGGTTTGGATATGAACTCCGGAAGGAGAACTGGTGGATTGAAGGGTCGCACGAAGGTTGCGGAAGGCCTCCGATATTCCCGACTTCAGTTGGTGCTTGATATGACTCACAAGTCCACCAAAAGAAGGTTCTCTAGTCGTTGCTTGATATGACTCACAAGTCCAACAATTTTGAGGAATATTTACTTGGATATGACTCACCAAGAAACAAAGAAAAGTTCTACAAAGAACAAAGAGTTTCAACTCAAAACAAAGGGGAAAAGAATCTGCTTTATTTCGTGGCGTTTAGGCCTTATTTATAGTATTACAAGTTGTAAAGATCCATAAAAGACCGAAAACAAAGACTTGACTAAATAAAGTCTTTGACTAAAACTTGGACTGCCTCTTGATATAGCCACGACCAGGACTTTGAAATGTGAAGAATATGCTCCTGATATGGGCCAAGACATGTCCCTTTGAGGCCTGGTCGAAATCCATCTTTTTCCTTAGCCAATATTTGATCGGTTTCTCCGTTTGGCCCAAACAGGTCTGTTTTTGAATCTTTTTGAAAACGAAGCCCAAGGCTTTCTTAGACATTTATAACATGGATAATCACCTTTGGCATGATTGAATTGGTCGTTGGTTCATCAGAAAGAAGGTTAGCCATTTCCAACTTCTTGGGTGGTCTGAATTCGCGAGAATTGAAGATCTCCTGATTTGTAAATGGCATAACTGTCATATATGAACTCCTTTTGATCTGATTCTTCTTTGAGGAGCTCCATAATTGAGTTGAGAACATTCTACAAGTGATTTCATGCGTAGAAGCCTCGTGGTTTGGAAGATATGAGTCAAACAATGAACATATATCTTTACTGCTTCCCATGATCAAGCCATGCATGTCTGTTTTGCCCGGTGCGCTACCCAATGGCACATCATTCCCTCCCTATTGACAAGGATTTGACCTCAAATCAATTTTACCTGAATCAAAAGGAAATGAATCAGACAAAAAGAATTTTAAAATCATGTAAAATTCAGAGAAGGAAAATTTTGGACTGAAACTTCCTTGGAGTTTTGAAGTTGGTTTCCTCGAGTACATGCATCCCCAAATCTCAAACTGACAAGCACGATCTCTGCTTCTGTTTCTGACACCTTTTGGAGACTGATCCTGTTTATCCTGGACACTCAAAACAAACATTAAAATACGAAGATCATATGTGCAAGACAAGTACTTATTCATATCAAAAACCAAAGCTTCTTTCTCTAGAACATGTAGCACACGTCATCATGAAGCCTATCAAAGTAAGTGTTGTACACCAGAATGGTGTCAGGGCACGTGATAGCACAGTTCCTAAAGAAAAAATTCAAAACATGCGCAAGTTTCTCAAATTTAGAACACAAAAGATTAAGTTCAAACACTACAAGAAAACACATGCTTAACGAGGAAAAACAATCCTCGTAAATTTACGTCGATTTTACGAGAAACTTACGTGGAAAACAAATGTCATCGTTATTTCCTCGTAAAGTAACGACAAAAGCATTTCGTCGTAAAGTCGATGTAATTTGACGTGTCTTTACGAGGAAATACTATTTCCTCGTAAATACGACGTAAACTTTGCGTGTTATTTACGAGGAAATAATTTACGTCTATTTAGCGAGGAAATTTTCAATCCACTAACTTTGTAGGTGTTACACGGTTTTTTTTGCCACATAATTAATTTTCGTCGTAAATTCATAGGAAAATTACAACTACCAGATTCGAAATTTCCTATAAATATGGATGTTTGAACATCATTTTAAACACACCAACAACAAAAAACGTGAAAGAAAAAAAA
>NC_027754.1:9883398-9883937 GCF_000695525.1 Brassica oleracea var. oleracea
TAGATAATGTTGGAAAATATACTGTTGATGTTAATTTTAAAAATTAAATTTTTTTCCCAGGTTCGAAAAGGAAGACTTACTGCCCATTACAGAGCGATGTTCGGTGAGTCGGGTAATCGTTTAGACCCCTCTTCTTCAGCTCCCGGTTCTTCGGGTCATGAGACTGTCCCCAAGACTCAGTACACTCAGAGAGTCTCTGGGTCTACTTCTTCTAGTGCACCATCGCCTCCTCATGTGCCTTCCCCGATGGCTCATCCGACGATGCCTCCTCCTGTGCCTCCTCCGATGGCCGCCGATATTCATCCCGATTTGATGGTGCCTCCGAGTGCTCCTTACTCGCAGTACACTGTAGAGGACATTCTCCGTCTGCCAGGCAGAGAAGGTTTACCAGTCATCGACCCCGACCGACCGGACGGAACTTTGTGGTATGTTACATTAATTTTTTTTTAATTCGTTTAAAACTCTTTTATAACATTAAAAAGTAATTTATATTTTAAATTTGTATTTTCCAGGTGGGGGGTTGACGGATGTCTTGCATC
>NC_027754.1:9884135-9894220 GCF_000695525.1 Brassica oleracea var. oleracea
GGTTGCTCGGGTTGAAGACCGCCAGACCCAGCCGGCCCAGCAGTCTACCGACGGATTACCCGTCACCTTATCCACACTTGAAGTGGATAAGATTTACGAGGAGGTAAATTTTCTAAAATTTTAATTTTTTATTATTCATTTAATTTAACTTTAAATTTTTACTAACAATATTTATTTTTTGTTTTTAAGGTTGTCCCAAAAAGAAAGGGACGGGCGTTGGGAATTGGTTCCGTCAACGATGTTCCGAGAGCGACATCGTCTTATGGTCAGCGACGGGATGATGAAGTCACTGAGCTGCGTAACGAGTTGACCGCGACAAAATCTGTGTTCACAACTGGTGTGGGTGGACTCGATCGCTTATTGGACTTTATAGCGGCCACAAATCCGGAATGGAAAACCATGTTGAGGAACATGCGACGACAAAATCCCATTCCAGGCGAGGGACCATCCGACGACACACATGCCGAGGAGGATGTAGACAGGAGGAGTGATGAATTCCTCCGGGTGATGCACGACTCTTAGTTCTTTTTTTTCCATGGTTGTATTATGAATTCGAAACTTATTTATATATAAAATATTTGCGTATTTATTTATTTTTAAAATTTTAATTTTATTAATAAATTAAATAATTTTAAATATTTTTTAATTATATTTTTAAATTTGTTAAATAATAAAACGAACTAGATTCATAGCTAATCTACGACTTATTTACGTTGAACATTTACGAGGAAATCACGAGAAATGTTAAACGAGTATTTTACGAGGAAATACTTTCAAGGTATTTACGTGAAAATTACGAGGAAAACATTTCAAGGTAATTATGTGAATTTTACGAGGAAATATGTACGTGTCGTTTACGAGGAAATGTTTTCGTGGTATTTACGAGGAACGGTAGCGACATTCTTACGTCGACTGTCTACGTGGTCTTTACGACGATTTGTTTTCTTCGTTTTTACGACGAAATATTTTCCTCGCTAATTTACGATGAATTGGCGAGGAAATATGTGTAACGACGAACGAGTAATGACAAAACGTGTTTCCTCGCTAATTCCTCGTAAAGCCTCTTTTACGACGAACTCACGAGGAAAACCGCTATCGTAAAATTTATGTTTTCTTGTAGTGAAACTGAGATTTTCTTATCCAAGGCTCAACATGTTTATCAAAGAAGGTGTTGTAAATCAGAATGTTTTCAAGGCATGAACTACCATAGAACATTTCCAAAACGTGCCTAACTTGATCAGATTCAGAACACAAAAGTTTTAGTTCAAGATCAGATCCAGAATAAGAATGGACAGGTTTCAAAACAGAATCACCACAAAAATCAGTTTCAGCTTTATGTGAATTCTGTTCCAGCAATGTGCTAACCAAAAAATCGTCCAAAGCATATGAGGATGCAAACAAAATTCCAGTGATCAGTTCATGTCCATAAGATCTCAGACTAAAGCTATTTTCTTTGAAGACAAATGAATCAAACGATTTTCTAGAGCAGAAAACTAGTTGTTGTAAATCAAGCTCAAACGATTTTTCAAGATGATCAAGACCAGCAAGTTTTATGTCATTGGAACTGATTTTATCAAACATATCAGGCACATAACTGATAATACAAAGTTCCTTACAGTGCTCTTTGGACAAAGACGTAGGAGTTGTGCCGAGATCAAAGCAAAGTCGGTTCTCCATGATGATGGGCGTGATGCTTAGTGCTTTCTCATCAAAGGTTGGACCAAGTTCGTCCAAGTGATCATCTTCCTCATCAAAGATGGGATATAGATCAACGTCCACGGGTCTCCTGGTGTCAAGACATGGTACTTGTTGTGGCTAGTCCAATGGCTCTTCCTCAAAAACCTGTGAAACTAGAACAAGACTACTCGAATGCTCCGGTTCAAAACAAGTTAATCTATTAGTCTCTTCATTATCAATATCAAACATAAGATCAGGTTTTGGAGAAGGAAGATCACATTCATCCTCACAAGTGTTCCATCTTTTCATCAGCTTTTCATCATACTTATCAAAAATTGGTAAATAATCTGAAAAATCTTTTAGATCTTCAAGGTTGTTTTCAGATTTACCTTTGGGTTTTTTGCTGATGAAAAATGATGGTTCAGCTACAGGTGCAGGTGTGGATGTGCTCTTCTTTTGGATTTTGGTGACGTCCTTGAGTATTTTCATCATTTCCTTCTCAAAGTTGTCACATATCTCTTGGACATCAAACTGAAGGAAACGCCTATTTGGATCAGCTTCACCTTTGGACGACTTGGACTGCTCTTTGCACCTCCGGTCTGGCACCTTATATGGTTTTCTAAGGGTTGGCCTTTTCTGCACAGTAACAAACTCATCAAAAACATTCAACAAGTTTTGAGACGAAGAATGAAAATTAGCCTGTCGTTGGTATTTCTCTTGGCTACTCTTCTTGAGAAGTCCAAACATCTTAACCTGAAAAATTCTCAACACAAAAGGTTAGCAGATAAAAAAAATCCTCACTCTCTCAAGTGTTTGATCTTCACACACACACGTGTTTCTCTCAAATTTTTTTGGTGATTACACGCAAGCTTCTACTCAAGGTTCTAGGAGAGCAAAACAAGGAATCCCAATGGACAAATCCAAGCAAACAAAAGGGAATTTTTTTTTTAAGAGAGAAAGATAAGAGATTTTGGTTTGGGAAATCCGTTTTAACCACCTCAAAGGCTGGATTTCTCCTCAGCCAGCAGACTTTCTCTTCCACCACCAATCCACAAATCAAACTTGAAACTTTTTTTTTAAATCGTAGATCTCTCTTTTTTTTTTTTTTAATGGATGGTAATGAGGGGCCCGGATTCAAGATAGATAGAAGAAGAAGTGTTTATGAAGAAATGGAAGATGAGAAGATGGAATGATTCACAAGATACCAGAAGAGTGGCTCTGATACCACTTGAAGGACCCTAAGATCGGCTCACTCGACTGGATCTGGTTTGGATATGAACTCCGGATGGAGAACTGGTGGACTGAAGGGTCGCACGAAGGTTGCAGAAGGCCTCCGATATTCCCGACTTTAGTTGGTGCTTGATATGACTCACAAGTCCACCAAAAGAAGGGTCTTTAGTCGTTGCTTGATATGACTCACAAGTCCAACAATTTTGAGGAATGTTTACTTGGATATGACTCACCAAGAAACAAAGAAAAGTTCTACAAAGAACAAAGAGTTTCAACTCAAAACAAAGGGGAAAACAATCTGCTTTATTTTGTGTCTCTTTGGCCTTATTTATAGGATTACAAGTTGTAGAGATCCATAAAAGACCGAAAACAAAGACTTGACTAAATAAAGTCTTTGACAGAAACTTGGACTGCCTCTTGATATAGCCACGACCAGGACTTTGAAAAGTGAAGAATATGCTCCTGATATGGGCCAAGACATGTCCCTTTGAGGCCTGGTCGAAATCCATCTTTTTCCTTAGCTAATATTTGATCGGTTTCTCCATTTGGCCCAAACAGGTCTGCTTTTGAATCTTTTTGAAAACCATCAAGCCCAAGGCTTTCTTGGACATTTAGAACATGGATAATCACCTTTGGCATGATTGAATTGGTCGTTGGTTCATCAGAAAGAAGGTTAGCCATTTCCAACTTCTTGGGTGGTCTGAATTCGCGAGAATTGAAGATCTCCTGATTTGTAAATGGCATAACTGTCATATATGAACTCCTTTTAATCTGATTCTTCTTCGAGGAGCTCCATAATTAAGTTGAGAACATTATAAAAGTAATTTCATGCGTAGAAGCCTCGTCGTTTGGAAGATATGACTCAAACAATGAACATATATCTTTACTGCTTCCCATGATCAAGCCATGCATCAATGGCACATCACCTTCCTTTACCAATTTCTTGATAATGCTGAAGTAACTCGAGAAAATGAGAAGAATGATAAGTGGGACAGGCTTGTTGAAAGTTGGCATATAAAGAGGAAAGATCAGATTCCGAGACAGTTGCTCGACTACATTATGGTAGAGGGTAATAAACAACACGGATCTGAAGAGCTGAGCAGAGCAGAAGGAGCTGAGACTAGTTATCCGACCTCAACATCGATCGACACCAGCACCACAACATCGATCGACAGTACGACCTCAATGTCGACCAACGGTACAACCTCAAAGTTGATCGACGGTACGACCTCAAAGTCGATTGCCCACACAATCCCAACATCGATCGACAGAGACTCCTGTTTCCGATCGATACCATTCGAAATTCATGAAAGATCGAGTTGTCCTCATGACATTGCAGACTCGACATTGGAGAGCACAAATATACCAAGCTGTGATCCTACCTCAGATGGAGATAGAGAAATCACAATAGAAGATTTCTTGGAGCTAGAAGAGTTCTTGGAGTTGGAGGATGGAAAAAAGCTTGAAGACTTAGATTCGAGTAGAGAAGTCACTATGGAAGACTTCTTAGAGCTGGAGGAATGGCTTGAGGGTATATATCAGAATTCAGAGAAGAAGCTTGATGACGATCAGCATACTTCGAAAAGATATTTAGAAACTTCATCACACACTACCATTTATCGACACCAACCTGATGAGATAGATAGACAATCACCCCACATCATCGATCTATGCCCACCCTATATCATCGATCGACACTCAGCGAATAGCATCGATCTACACCCACCCGACATCGATCGAAACCGCCAACCAATTATCGATCGACACCACTGATATACCATGGATTTTACCCACTTTCAGCCATGGTATATAAGTGTTTTAATATATATTTACTACTATATAGAGTCTATTTAGAGTATTTACATGTTTAGGTACGTTCTGGAGAAATATGGTGATTTTGGAGCCTTTTGAGGTGCAGAACTTCACAAACTCATCAGATGTTTAGCTATGAATGGAGACCTTCCCACCGTTAGATTGAACCCATCTTTTGACACAAGATATATATTTGCGTTTGATTTCTAATGCCACCAGTTTGAGGTCAATCAGTATCCTGTAGAAGACGTTATGCCCGTTTTACTGAAGAGTGGTCAGTCTGCCTCGCGAGAGGAAGCTGTCGACGAGATGAAAGACTGTCAATCGATGAAACATCATTGGTATTGGTCGACAGTGATCCCAGAAAACAGGCCAAGCCTGTTTCGTGACCAATTTAGGCTCAGAAGTCAACACATATTTCCAATATACACCTGGACAACCTGAAATCCTATTTTACTGTTTTCTAAGCCATTGTTGACGTCTATGCTTCATACTATTCTAGAGAGAGAGAGCTTAGGATTGGAGAGAGAGATCTGTACACTTTGAGAGAGTGTAGATCTTGAACTCTCTTTGTTTCTTACTCTATTCTGTTTTTATTTATCTATTGAGTATTATTCAGACCATCATAACTACGTGCTTTATGAATATGTCTGAGTAGTCCTTGCTGTTAGGTTTAGGTTTCTGAATAGGTTGATACATGTAGTATTGAATTAAACTGTTGCTAGGGTGTTTAAAAAAACATAGTTCTTCACCTAGTTGTTCTTAAAGCTAAGTTTATGATTGATCACCCTTTAAACTTAGATCTTAGGATTAATTGGGGTCAAGCCATTGCTTGACCCAATACCTGAAAATAAACTAGTATGATCTAACTGACTAGATACAAACGAAAGTTGATCTAGTGAGTTAGAGAATATAAATCAAACATGTCTGTAAAGCTTTCTGGAAGTAGTATCGATCGACGCAGCGACAACTCTATCGATCGATATTTTGAAAGGTGTATCGATCGATGGTCTTAACGAATCATCGACCGACACTTTCTCGCGATTAACATACGATAGCTGAAATCCGAGATCCAGATTAGATAATCAGATTGATTATATCTTAGTTTGAATTCAAAAATAATTAATATCAATAAACCTTTAAAGACCCAACTTAAGTATTACTTGTCATACCTGAAAACATACCTGAATCTAGCTATTTTCCCAACTGTTAACAACCTCAAAACAAATCAATCGAGCAATAAACTTGCTCACAAATCTATTTAGTGCTTTAAAACCTATAAACCAATTACTCTAGCCTATTTCAAAGACCATAATCTATTGTGTAATCCTAGAGTCTCTGTGGATTCGATCCCTAAGTACTACATCTGAACCTTTTATTTGAGAGAGTAATTCACTCCTTAGGGTAATTTGAGTGATATCAAATTTGGCGTCGTTGCCGGGGACTCTTTCTTATTACCATTAGATTAAGTTTAGAATATAGTAAAGACTTTGTTACTGAATCTGCGTAAGTTTTTTCTCTTTCCCTGCTGACACAGGTACCTAGGATGGAAGACATGAATTTCGGCCCGAAATAAATCGAACACTCATACAACAACATTGAGGGACGGGTCAATACAAAAATCGATCGACGCTCAGACAACAACATCGAGCGACGGGTCGACTGAATAGTTGATTGACACTCCGCTACCAATCGATATCATGCCGGAAGCAAGTAAGTATGTTCTTACCTGTTTCAATAATGAAAAAGTAGTTCTAGGAGATCAAAAAGGCCGAGTATGCAATGCATCAAACCAAATTAATTATAAACACAAGGCTCCAATTCCTGTTGGAGTAGCTGTTGTTTTGAATGCTGGACCGGAGCATCACCGAACGCTTGGAGATTGCGACAGACCAAATTAATTATAAACACAGGGCTCCAATTCTACACTAACAGGTCTTTGATCCGTCCTCCAGCAATTCAAAGAAAAGTCTTTGAACTGAAACCCAAATATTTCTCTCTAGTAAGTCAGCACCCCTTTCATGGTCTTCCTCATGAAAACCCCATAGACCATATCTAAGCACTTGAGGACTTTGTGTCTAACATCAAGGTGCATGGAGTCTCTGAAGACTACCTATTTTGCAAACTCTTCCCGCACTCCCTTGCTAGAGATGCGAGGCACTGGCTCAAACAATTGCAGCCAGGATCTTTGACTTGCTGGAGTGATATCAAAAGCGTCTTCCTCAACAACTTCTTCGATGATGCACGAACCGAGGAATTTAGGAATAAGATCTATAATTTTTTTCAAGGCACTACTGAAGCTTTTAAGGCTTCTTGGTTGAGATTCAAAGCCTACTAGCGAGACTTCCCACACCATGGTTTTCCCGAAATCCAGCTTGTTAATATTTTCTTCAGAGGTCTTGACTGGACATACCAAGCGACTTTGGACGCTGCGAGTCAAAGGAACTTCAAAACCAACACATCTGAAGAAGCTATGAGGCTCATTGAAAATGTGGCGTCTAGCACTAGTGCCAAGAAGACTGATCTCGAGAGGAGGAAGATGGCCAAGAATTCGAATGGAGATCAGATATATGAGCTGAAAGAAACGTCAGATTTAGTTCATGCTTTTGTGATTGGAGATGAGCAAGTTTGGTCTACCGATGAGAGTCAGACTTTTCTACGTGAAGGAGATGAAGAAGAGCATGTAGACCTCATCGATGAAACTGGCTTTCGCAAACAAAGACTTGCCGATCAGCAGCGAAACATGAGCTTCACAAGGACCTACAAGGCAGAACAAACTCATAAGAGCAAGCTAGAATATATGATGTGGCAAGTTCTAAAAGGCCAATAGAAAATGAGTGCGGTTCTCGATGAAAAATTAGATTCCGTGTATTCTGATTTACATTATACGTTTGAAACTTTGAGTGACCATGACAAGAAGGGAATTATGTCGATCGACCGACTACGGTAAATATCGATCGACAGAATGAAAACAATGTCGATCGACGCTCGACTGCTGCCAAGCAGGCAGTAGAGAGAGTGTATAGGAATTGCCACCCTTTCCTCCTAACAAGACGCAAACTAAGCGAGAATTGGATAAAGCGATCTGCAAGAAAGCATTCGATAAAATCACGTTGGAAATGTCACTACGCGATGCCATAAAAGTATCATCTTCGATTAAGAAATATGTAAAAGACATGGTATCCAACAGCTTTCCAGCGGCAGAACACAGCGTCAAGATGGTTTCAGAGGAAGTAAGTGCAATAATTCAAGGCGAAACCCTGATCAAGAGACCTGATCCGGACAATTTTGTTCTAGATTGCAACATATAAGACAAGAGTTTTCCTCGATCCCTTTGTGACCTAGGATCCAGCTTAAATCTCATGCTGCACTCTGTCGCGTTATCCCTGGGATACGACGAGTTCAAACCCACCGAAATAACTTTGGTTCTTGCTGATACATCCGTTAGAGTACCTGAGGGAGTACTAGATGACGTGCTAATAAGAATTAACGACTATCACGTACCAACGGATTTCATTGTGTTAAAATACCAGAATGAACCAAAAGATCCCCTCATCTTAGGTAGACCATTTCTAGCTACCGCTGGTGCAATCATCGACGTCAAGGAAGGTCGGATATGTTTAAACATTGGAAACATTCCAATGACCTTCGATATGGAAAAACTGATAAAACGACCCTTAATCGATAAACAAGCCTCTTACATGGATGATATCTCTGAGTTAGCTGAAGAATCCTTCATAGACCAAGGCTCAGATGATCCCTTGAAAAAAGTGCTCATATCTACCAAAGGGGAAACATTTAGCATCGACATCAGACTGATGAATACGCGCGATTAATGGACGCAAGTGTAGAGATAGCAAATGTCGATGATGTGGAGGATGACGATTCAGAAACCAACGTTGATCGATATTTAAAGGCCCCCGTCGATCGACAACCATCCCCTCTAGAGAATTGGAATTCCGAAAAAGCACCAAAAATTGAGTTAAATCAATTGCCTGCCGGACTCAAGTATGCTTTTCTCTACAATAATTCTTATCCCGTAATCGTAAATGCCAACCTAACCAACGGAGAACTTGCGTTGTTCTTAAATAAACTGCGCAAGTATAGGAAAGCCCTCAGATACTCTCTCGAGGATATTCCTGGTATCTCTCCACATCTGTGCATGCTTCGGATTCACTTAGAAGACGATTCCAAATCGTCAGTGGAACATCAAAAAAGGCTAAACCCGAACTTGAAAGAAGTTCTTAAGAAGGAAATTATCAAACTTCTAGATGCTAGAATCATCTACCCAATTTCGGATAGCAACTGGCCCCGTGCATGTTGTACCTAAGAAAGACGAAATTACAGTGGTTAAGAATAATAAAAACGAACTCATTCCCACGCGAACTGTCACTGGACATCGAATGTGTATCGATTATAGGAAGCTAAACGCTGCCACCAGAAAAGATCACTTTCCCTTACCCTTCATTGATCAAATGTCGGAAAGATTGGCAAATCACCAATACTACTGTTTTCTTGACGGATATTCTGGATTTTTCCAAATCCCTATGCATCCTGACGATCAAGAAAAGACCACCTTTACATGCCCTTACGGAACATTTGCATCCCGCAGAATGCCATTCGGTCTTTGTAATGCCCCTGCCACTTTCCAACGATGCATGATGTCAATCTTTACAGATATGATAGAAGATTTCAGTGAAGTCTTTATGGATGATTTCTCCGTATATGGATCCTGTTTTAAAAAATGTCTCGATAGCCTATGTAAAGTCTTGGCAAGATGTGAAGAAAAGAACCTCGTTCTGAATTGGGAAAAATTCCACTTTATGGTTAACGATGGAATCGTCCTAGGACATAAAGTGTCTGTTGCTGGCATAGAAGTAGATCGGGCAAAGATTGAGGTAATGACTGGCCTGCTTGCACCCACGAATGTAAAACACGTGAGAAGTTTTGTCGGGCATGCCGGATTTTACAGGAAGTTCATACAGGATTTCAGCAAAATCGCTAGACCTCTCACCTCCCTCCTCTGTAAAGAAGTTAAATTCGACTTCTCACCAGAATGCGTAAAGTCTTTTGAGGAAATAAAGAAAGCCTTGATAACTTCCCCCATCGTACAAGCACCTGACTGGAATCTTCCTTTCGAAATCATGTGTGATGCGAGCGATTTCACTGTAGGAGCAGTTCTAGGCCAAAGAAACAAAAAGATAAATGCAGTTTACTATGCCAGTCGAACACTCGAAGAGGCACAAAGGAATTACGCAACAATAGAAAAAAGATCTGCTTGCTGTAGTTTATGCATTTGAAAAATTCTGCCAATACCTAGTTGGTTCGCGAGTCATCGTTCATACTGACCACGCTGCAATTAAATA
>NC_027754.1:9894357-9911512 GCF_000695525.1 Brassica oleracea var. oleracea
GAAAACGTTTACCAAACGGATTCATTCGTCGGAAATATTTGTCTCACTTCCGAGGAACTGTCGATCGACGACGATGATGCTATGTCGATCGACGACGACAATGCTATGTCGATTGACACTCCAGATGATCTAAATAAAGAAATAAATCCCATAACCCTCACCTTCGATATAAAAGTAAACGTCGCATACAACGAGCTGTTCCCTGACCATGATTCCCCCGTAGATGAAAGTCTGCATCGGGAAGTGTACGCAGTCGGAAAAGGTTCAAAGAGCAGACCTTGGTACGATGATATAGTGAACTATTTAGCTGCTGACATAGAACCCGAAGAGTTGAGAGGGAATACAAGGAAGAAATTTTTAAGAGAAGTTAGGAGATATCACTGGGACGAGCCATATCTCTACAAACATTGCTCTGACGGGATATATTGACGTTGCGTCGCTGAAACTGAAATCCCTGATATTTTATTCCAATGCCATGGATCCGACTACGCTGGACATTTTGCAACCTTTAAAACGGCGTCAAAATTCCTTCAGGCTGGATTCTGGTGGCCGACCATGTTTCACGATGCTCATGCATTCATAGCTCAATGCGACAGATGCCAACAAAGGGGGAAAATCAGTAAAAGATATGAAATGGAACAGAAGTCTATTCTAGAGGTAGAAGTCTTTGATTGTTGGGGAATAGATTTAATGGGTCTTTTCCCTTCTTCGTACGAAAACAAATACATACTAGTCGCTGTTGATTATGTATCAAAATGGGTCGAAGCTGTAGCTTCCCCAACAAATGACACATCTGTAGTTATCAAGCTTTTCAAGAGCATTATTTTTCCAAGATTTGGAGTTCCTAGAATAGTCATAAGCGACGGTGGCTCCCATTTTCTTAACAAAGTTTTTGACGGATTACTCCGGAAGAACGGAGTTCACCACAGAGTTGCTACACCCTACCATCCGCAAACAAGTGGACAAGTAGAAGTCTCAAATCGACAGATCAAAGAAATCTTAGAAAAGACCGTAGGAACTTCTAGGAAAGATTAGTCTGGAAAACTGGACAATGCACTTTGGGCCTACCGAACTGCATACAAAACCCCACTAGGAACAGCCCCATTTCACCTACTCTATGGAAAATCCTGTCACTTACCGGTTGAGCTAGAACATAAGGCATCATGGGCTATAAAATTATTAAATTTTGACATCAAACCAGCTGCCGAAAGGAGACTAATGCAGTTTAACGAGCTGGATGAAATTAGACACTTAGTCTATGAGAGTTCAAAGATCTATAAAGAGAAAACGAAAGCATATCATGATAAAAAGATCATCTCGAGGCATTTCAAACCAAATGATCAAGTGCTGTTATATAACTCTCGGCTTACACTGTTTCCCGGAAAACTCAGATCTCGTTGGTCTGGTCCTTTCACTGTTGTGGATGTCAAACATTATGGAGCCATCACACTTATAAACGATAAAGGAGAAGAATTTACAGTGAATGGTCAAAGAGTGAAACACTACTGGGCTAAACCGCCAATTAGCAGACCTTTAAACTTAGGCCTTCTTCCTGATAATTAGACAGATCAGACCTCGAGCCGAGCTCAAGACTTAAAATAAGCGCTGAATGGGAGGCAACCCATTTCTAATTTTAGGATATTTAGGATTTAGTTTAAATTAAAAAAAAATAATAATAATAATAATTAAAAATTATTAAAAAATAAAAATAAAAATCCGAGTAGACGATTATAAAATCACCGATGAGAGCATGTCGATATCGATCGACAGTACATCACCTACAGCGACCGATGGTAACTCCTTTCCATCGATCAACACTTAACCCGACCAGGTATATCGTTCTAACTTGTTAAATTGTGTACTTATGATTAGTTCTCACCATAACTCCGCCTGGATATACACTGGGGACAGTGTAATCTAAGTCTAGGGGGATTTTTACTGATATCCAGTTTATTGTGAGTCTTATCAAATGTTTTCAAAATAGTTTTATTGAGTCAAGAAAGGAATAATGAACTTATTAGATTTTTGCTTGTTATCTAACCACTCTTTAGCACCATTCTAGACTTACTGATTGCAGATAGTACTAAAGATACTAAAGAGGATCAACCTGTCGACTATTCACACTTGTTGAGATTGTTTGAAGGAACCAAAGATGATCTCCAACACTAAACTTGACACAACTGCTTGTCTTTAGGCTTGATATACATGCGATCGGATTCTTCAAACAAGTCTGGAAGGTAATGTCTTGTGTAGATTTATCACCTTTTCTCTCTCTATTTCGACCCTAGATTGGCTAGGTGAATTTGGTTGCTAAGCTAGGATATGGTATAATGTGCTTTTTTGATTAGGACCTCTTAGATGTGGATTTCAATATTGTAGAGGTGATGATTCTAAGTTTTAAATCATGTGAGTTCCTGCTGTTTTCAAACCTCTTTTAGAAAGACTGTCCGTCTGTTTTGCTTGAGGAAAAGCAAAAGAGTAAGTTTGGGGAGTTGATATACCATGAATTTTACCCACTTTCAGCTATGATATATAAGTATTTTAATATATATTTACTACTATATAGAGTCTATTTAGAGTATTTATAGGTTCAAGTACGTTCTGGAGAAATATGGTGATTTTGGAGCCTTTTGAGGTGCAGAACTACACAGATGAATCAGATATTTAGCTATGTATGGAGACTTTCCCACCGTTATATTGAGCCCATCTTTTGACACAAGATATATCTTTGAGTTAGATTTCCAATGCCACCAGTTTGAGGTCAATCAGCATCATGTAGCAGAAGTTATGCCCGCTTTACTGAAGAGTGGTCAGTCTACCTCGCGAGAGGAAGCTGTCGAGGAGATGAAGGACTGTCGATCGATGAAACATCATTGGTATCGGTCGATAGTGATCCCAGAAAACAGCCCAAGCCTGTTTCGTGACCAATTTAGGCCCAAAAGTTACCACATATTACCAATATACCCCTGGACAACCTGAAACCCTATTTTACTGTTTTCTAAGCCATCGTTGACGGCTATGCTTCATACTATTCTAAAGAGAGAGAGAGCTTGGATTGGAGAGAGAGATCTGTACACCTTGAGAGAGGAAAGATCTTGAACTCCCTTTGTTTCTTACTCTATTCTGTTTTTATTTATCTATTAAGTATTATTCAGACCATCATAACTATGTGCTTTATGAATATGTCTGAGTAGTCCTTTCTGTTAGGTTTAGGTTTCTCAATAGGTTGATACATGTAATACTGAATTAAACTGTTGCTAGGGTGTTTAAAACAACATAGTTCTTCATCTAGTTGTTCTTAAAGCTAAGTTTAGGATTGATCACCCTTTAAACTTAGATCTTAGGATTAATTAGGATCAAGCCATTGCTTGACCCAATACCTGAAAATAAACTAGTATGATCTAATTGACTATATACAGATGAGAGTTGATCTAGTGAGTTAGAGAATATAAATCAAACCTGTCCGTAAAGCTTTCTGGAAGAAGTATCGATCGACGCAGCGACAGCTCTGTCGATCGATATTTTGAAAGGTGTATCGATCGATGTTCTTAACGAATCATCGATCGAAACTTTCTCGCGATTAACATACAATAGTTGAAATCCGAGATCCAGATTAGATAATCATATTTATTATATTTTAGTTTGAATTCAAGAACAATTAATATCAATAAACCCTTAAAGACCCAACTTAAGTATTACTTATCTTACCTGAGAACATACCTAAATCTAGCTATTCTCCCAACTGTTAACAACCTCAAAACAAATCAATCGAGCAATAAACTTGCTCACAAATCCATTTACTACTTTAAAACCTATAAACCAATTAATCTAGCCTATTTCAAAGACCATCTATTGTGTAATCCTAGAGTCTCTGTGGATTCGATCCCTAAGTACTACATCTGAACCTCTTATTTGAGAGAGTAATTCACTCCTTAGGGTAATTTGAGTGATATCAACCACCCACCTAATATCGATCGATGCCCATTGCTGGACGTTCCGCCAGGTTGCATAGTTGAGATGGAACCAATTGAGGAGAGAATGCACAAGTCTGAAGCTTCACACCATGCTGTCCATGAACATCTGAGACCACCTATCTGCGCATAAGATGCTGTTGGGTTTCACAAAAGAGTGAAGAGGATATATGACCCTTAGAAGATTGTGGTTCCATGCGATGTGTTTGAAGTTGAATTTCCTATCCCACCAGATAAAGGTGCGCATCTAAGTTCTTACGTTGAGGTGTTGGATGATCATCAGCACGTAGAAACTTCTCAGAGAGGGTTGCGATATAGAGATGAAGTCGATAAAGGCCCAACAGAAACATCGTCGATCAACACCGACCGGATACCATCGAACGACACCAAAAAACCGGTATCGATCGACACTACCACTTCTCCATTGATCGACACTGGGCGCATATCAGAGCAGAAGGATTTCGATGTGTGTGGAAATCTTTTTGATGGAGAAACCACCACGCGATCAGACAAGTCTGGGGGGAAAGAAGAGGAGAAATTGGAAGAAGAGGAAAAGGACCAAGGGAGGTTCTCAGCTATCATTGATCCCTCACTTCTCAGATGGTGTCAGGAAATCCAGAGTGCGCAACATATGCTTCTCACATCCATTTGTAAAACTTCGAGCACTCCTTATTGCTGAGATGATAGACAAAGGAGAAGAGTCTGTGGAGGAGGCTTTCACCCAAGAATGATAGAGCTTCAGAGAGTAGAAATTGAGACTTCTTTTGGAGCGAGTTCTCATTATCATCCAGACTAAATCAGATCTCCAAAGTCAAGCTAAAAGACTAACAAAGCACTGAGTGGGAGGCAACCCACTATTAGGTAATTTCAATCAGTTTATGTTAGATTGTTACTATTTTTTGCTTTTATTTTTATGTAGGTAAAAAAAAAAAAGTGAACAGTAACAACGGTACTGTAGCAGCGCCAAGCGACACTGCAGCAAAAAAAAAATGAGCGACACTATAGCAAGAAAATCGACCGACATTGTAGTAGAAAATCAGGAGTTACTGTAGCTGTGATACTGTAGCAGGGCTACTGTAGCAATCACTGTTCATCAAAAAAAAATTGAATTGGTTTTATTAGTTATCTATTACTAACTTTTAGTGTTTTATTTATGTTTGGTAAAAGGAAAAGATCTGAGGAAGACGAGTTTGCACGAGGATCGACGATGGCTGTGCAGCATCGATCGACAGAGCATCACTAGCATCGATCGATCGCCACTTAACTGTGTTGATCGACAGAGCTTCAAGAGTATTGATCACTACTTAACTGTGTTGGTCGGCACTCACATCAAAGTCAGGTATACCGTTTTTCCTTGTTAAATATTGTGCTTATGATTTATTTCCCCACCAATCTTAGAATGTGTAGCACTAGAGATAGTGTTGTTTAAGTCTAGGGGATGTTCAACTAATATTGCGTTTTATTTAGCTATTTAAAAAAAATGAGAAGATCTGAGTAGACGATTTTAAAATCGACCGATGAGAGCATGTCAATATCGATCGACAGTACACCATCTGCAGCGACCAATGGTAATTCCTTTCCATCGATCGACACTTAACCCGATCAGGTTATCGTTCTTACTTGCTAAATTGTGTACTTATGCTTATGTTATCACCATAACTCCGACTAGATATACATTGGGGACAGTGTAATTTAAGTCTGGGGGGGATGTTTATTGATATTAGTGTGTTCATGAGTCTTATCAAAATGTTTTCAAAAGAGTTTTATTGAGTCAAGAAAGGGATAATGAACTTATTAGATTTTTGCTTGTTATCTAACCACTCTTTAGCACCATTCTAGACTTACTGATTGCAGATAGTACTAAATATACTAAAGTGGATCAACCTGTCAACTATTCACACTTGCTGAGATTGTTTGAAGGAACCAAAACTGACCTCCAACACTAAACCTGACACAACTGCTTGTCTTGGTGCTTGGTATACATGGGATCGGATTCTTCAAACAAGTCTGGAAGGTAAAGCCTTGTGTAGATTTATCACATTTTCTCTCTCTATTTTGACCATAGATTTATAGGTAGAGGTATTTATTTTAAACAAAAAGAAAGGAAAAAACAAGGAAAAAGAAAGAAAAAGAAAAAAAAAAATATATATATAGTGTTAGTTAGGTGGAATCCAAACATGACTTGGTGGCTACAACCATTAAGGCTTGTTTCATAAGGATTCCAACAAAAAGAATTCGAACGGTACTTGGTAGCGGCAATCATCAAGGTTTGATTCACATGAATTCTTGGATATATGTCAAAAAGAAGTGAACATGACTTGGTGGCAACCACCATTAAGGCTTGATTCATGGAAGTTTGTCCAATCTTGGTCAATGATAATGCAATGGAAGCAGACTTTGACTAAAGAGAGAAATTAGTAGAGAGAAAAGATAGAAACTAACTTTTACCTGCAGATCAAGATACTATTCTTGCATCTTGTGATCGATACTCCCAAGGTAAAGCCTGCACTTTTATTTATGTTAAGAAATGAGGTTGGTAGAGGGGAATGTCAGACAAGATTTGCTAAGTTGTTGGCTAGGTGAATTTGGTTGCTAAGTTAAGATATGGTATAATGTGCTTTTGTGATTAGGACTTCTTAGATGTGGATTGCAATATTGCAGAGGTGATGATTCTAATTTTTATACCATAGATTTTACCCACTTTCAGCCATGGTATATAAGTGTTTTAATATATATTTACTACTATATAGAGTCTATTTAGAGTACTTACAGGTTCTGGGACGTTTTGGAGAAATATAGTGATTTTGGAGACTTTTGAGGTGCATAACTGCACAGACGCGTCAGATGTTTAGCTATGGATGGAGACCTTCCCACCGTTGGATTGATCCCATCGTTTTACACAAGATAGAGCTTTGAGTTAGCTTTCTAATGCCACCGGTTTGAGGTCAATCAGCATCCTGTAGCAGAGGTTGTGTCCGTTTTACTGAAGAATAGTCAGTCTGCCTCGCGAGAGGAAGCTGTCGAGGAGATGCAGGACTGTCGATCGATGAAACAGCATTGGCGTCGGTCGACGGTGATGAAAGAATATGGGCTGGGCATATTTTATGACCGACTGAAGCCCAGAAGCAACCACAAATTACCATAATACCCTTGGACGACCTAAAACCCTATTTATGTTATTTCTAAGCCATTGTTGACGGTTAAGCTTTATATTATTCTTGTTCTAGGTTAGGAGAGAAAGGAGGAACTCCTTCAGAGTCCTCCTGGAGCTCCTTTGGTTTCTTTATTGCTTTTATCAGTTTTATATCTATTCTTTCTATGATTTTCTGTGACAACTTCATGCTTAACTTCATGCTTGAATAGATCCACCTGCTAGGTTTAGGGTTCAAATAGGTTATGAGGGATTAGCCCCAAATATAGAACTGCTAAGTTGTGATATTCATCATAGGATTGTTCTTACTGCTTGTGTTCTAGAACCCTGATCTTAGAATCATTAGGCACAAGCGATAACTTGGTCTTTTCTCTGAATAGATCCTCATTGAACTAGGATTGCTAGAAACAAGTGATAACTAATCTACGAACCCTAGTGAGTACTTTATCAAACCGCGCCCAAAGCTTGCTTGAAGTCTGTCGATCAATATTCTAATAGAATAATCGATCGACGTCGTGAAAGGTGTATCGATCAATATTCCTCTAGAATCATCGATCGACACTTTCTAATTGATCGATAAACGATAGTTGAGATCATTAGATTTAGTCAATAGACGAATCTAGAAGCGAGAGCTGATCGATTTGTGTTTAATTGTTGAGCTCTTTAATATCTTACATACAACAATTAGTCTCTATATCATTATAATCCTGATTACATAAATAGAAACCCTAGATCTAGTAACCATCCTTCCATCAAACCTCAATCAATCAGCCGAGCAACTGCCTTGCTCACCATTGAAATTTACTATATTTACTGCATTAATCAACTATTAGCCTAGCTTAATCCTATAACTATTAGATCTTTTGTGTGCCCTAGCTATCTGTAGATTCGATCCCTAAGTACTACAACTCGACCTCTTATTTGAGAGAGTATAAATCACTCTTTAGGGTGAATTGTGTGATATAAGGAGTGATATCAATTGGTGTTAGATCTTGATAAAATGAGGAAGTATCCGTGGGGTCTTCATGCTTACGATCTACTACTAGAGTCCATACAGAAAGCAAGGTACAAGTTGAAGAATAACATTTATGTATTGGATGGATTCTCCTATGCCCTACAGATTTGGCTTATGGAGGCGATCTCGGGCATTGGAACTTTGTTGGGTCGAAAGTACAACGAAGGGATAACCAGTGTGAGATGTCAGAATTGGTATGGAAATGGAAATATTTCTTATCATGATATCACTGTTCTAGAGGCTGCACTTGGAAAGGTGAACACAAACATCAAATTTATTTACTTGTTTATATTATAAATACTTATGTTCTTTGCTTTTCTATTTACAGAAAGCGGTCGTGTTTCCATTCATTTCTGATACAGGAAACAATGATGTCATTGCTAATGTGATCTTCAAAAGGAAGAAGGAGAAGAAAGATGAACGAGTTGACAAAATTATTTCCTTAATCAGTGCAAAATTTGAGTGGAGCAAATTCGTCTGGGAAGTCGAGGAAGATATATTGACTCAAGATCAGCTAGATGAGAAAGATGATGTTGCTGTGGAAGATGAAGTAGAAATAATTGAAGATGAAGAACCGATTGAGCCTGTAGTTAAAAGAAGGGTCAAGAGTAAGGCAAAGGATCCCGGTTCTGAATCTAGGAAGAGACAACTACTTTGCCAACATGCGGCAGGACAGAACACATGTCTCCATGATGAAATAAAGACCTTTATTATGAGATTGTTTAACACTTCCTTCAACTCAATGAAAGAAGAGGTCAAAAGCATGTAGATCATGGCTTTGACAAGCTTGACAGTGAGATTGCAAAACTCAAGCAAACAGTGACATCAACTATAATTTCAAGAAACGATGTCCTTGCATCCGAGATACCCCAGCCTTCGACAATACCTAGCCCTCGTCCTAAAAGAAAGGTAAACAGGAAATGAAGTTTTGTTTGTAATATTTTGTAACATGTTGTAATCTTTTAGCTAAGATGTTTCTGTATCAAACACAAGCCTGTAATATTTTGTGCCACTTTTGAATGTATGATATTCCTGGTCGTGTATTAATGTTGTTTTGGGTTGTGTTATTAGCAGGAAGCACTACAAAAAAAAAGACTGAATTATACCAATTAATTTGAATCACAAAAATAAGTGATATTATTTTAAATTACTTATTTCTAAATGAAACAAATATTCATTATTTGGAATCAATTATAGTAATGATGGTATTATTAACTAATATAACATCAACTCATCTAAACTGATATATTTTATATTAATTTGTATCACTTCGCTAAAATTGATATTATTTTTTGACATTTACATCGATTAAATAAATTATGCATATATTATTTTTAGTTAACATTATTTATTAAAATGATACAATATTTACATCAATAAAAACTGATGTTAACAAAAAATATCTAACTGTATTTCATTTAAAATCAGTTTAATAAAGTGATTTTATTTTATGTTAGTCTACATCATTTACATCATTTAATCTATTATAAATTAATTTATATCAATAAAAATTAGCCTAAAACTTCAAAGAAATCAAGATCAGGAGGAGTGGTTACGATTTTTTGGGTTTGATATTGTTGTGGCTTTAAGTTAATTGCATATTTTCTTCCATAACTGTCTCATCTCAACAAAGCATACCTTTCCCCCTCTCTCTCTCTCTCTCTCTCGATGATTATTGTATCATCACAACTAATTCCAATCCTAAATGATCCATTAAGATAGCAATATTTGTTTTTGCTAATTCCAATCAGATTGCAGCATAGACACACACTCCATTCTCGATGTCATATACTTCAGGTCTTCGTTGTCGTCGTCTTTCCGTCACTGGACACATAGCTTCTGCCACCTAATATGCTATGTACGTTAAACCCTTTTTCTCAATATGTGATTTCTTAATCTGACTAGATCTTCTGAATACTTTGTGATTTCCATTCTCTGAGTTAGTTGATATTTGTTTTGGATTTGGTTTCTTCTAGGAATTAAAATGTGATGTTTATGAGTTGTGGATATATTAATATTTTGCGTTTGATTATAATTCTAACTTTGTTACCTTTTTTAATTGGAAATTTTTAGAGATGGAATCTAAATAAACTGTAGAAATCCCTGATTTTCATGGGAATTTGCATAATGTAACTATCTCCCAGTTGTCTAACATTGATCTAGAGATGGGTACACAAGGGTATTTAAGGAAGACAATTGAAAATCTTACACAAGATTCATATGTGAAAGGATTCGATCCATCCCAAAAAGAAAAATTTGATGACCCAATGGAATGAATAACCCCATTGACTTCATTTAAGACCAAGGAAACTGCACTGCCATTTTTACGGGATATAGATTTACACGAGGATCGTGTAAAATACAATGATTACTCTTTGGTTCTTTTCCCCGAAGAATATTGGGTCAAATTGGTTCAGTGGTCATGCACTTCCAATTGATTTTTTTTTTTTTTTTACGTTTTAATAGCAAAGTAGCTAATATCTTTTATATTTATCTCAGGAAACTCCAGATTGGACCTTCTATGTTTACATGTGAGATGTCAGCATATATAGTGGGACCTACGGAGGGTTAAAGAACTATGTGAGAGGATATACATTTGTACTTTATATGTTATTCGTTTTGCTCATGTGTAGAAGGTTAACAAGAACTTTTCAGGAAATTGATGCCATGTTATTTTTATTCCGGGAGAGGGCAACATTGCGACGATGGAAGGCAAACATGGTCGCTTTCATGAGCTGCGTATTCAGTAACCAAATCAAGTGTTCATACTCCACTTTTGTAAAAGACATGAAAAAGTTTAAAGTAGAAGTATTTCTACACGACTACGGGACATGTCAACTTCCTCCTCATGGAAGAACAAGACTAGTGTGGGATGTCGACGTCAGCCGTATGTATGTTCATGTTTTTGTCCACAGTTAGGTAAGTAGCTAAACTCGAGATTGACTAGGGTTAGATCGATTCCAAAGCCTCACAACCATCAACTTTAGCTTCTCAAAGGTTGAACTGCCATCCAAATTCAGTAACCTACCTCTTTTTTCTTCAGCAAGAAAAATCCATCCATTTCTAACCGAAGAGTTCCACAAACCACAAGAAGAATAGATATGCATCCTAGTAAAACCTAGATTGACAAAAGAAAGAGGAGAAGAAACAAAGAAGAGATTGTTGAGGAAGACGACTTCCTTTTACGATTTGCAGTCAAATTTTGGTAAAAAAAGTTAAAAAGTTAAAAAAGTAAAGAAAATACTTTCAAGATCTTCAAAATATTTACTAACCGTTTTTAGGCTTAATTTTTGGAATTTTGAAACAAAACATGCAGAAATGAGATTCTACCGGTGAAATGTATATAGATGACATGGTAGAGCCAACGTTCTGCTGATAGTGAAAGAGATAATAGTAGAGTGTAGACATTACCAATAGTGGAGGAAAGAATAAAGTGAAGACGGCATGATCTGCCATCTTTTAGAAAATAGAACAAATATTGGATTGTATTTTCTACGGAGGTAGATGGACGCAAATTTGGCATACTACGTTTTCTAACTTCAGTACAGTTTAGCTTTTTTAGCAGATTCTACCATTTATTTTACCGTAGATGGAAGATCATATCTTCTACCATTTTTAGAGCATTACTGAAATTGCAAAACCAAGCAAAACTTTTCACCATTATATTTTTCATAAGTGCTCATGTATGTTAAGATCATGTTTTGTATTTTTCTTTATTTTTTTGGCTTCTCAATCAACTGATATGAATTTTTGCAAAGTGTAATGGTAGTCATAGTCAAAAACTGCAAAAAGTTGGTTTTGTTCTAAGGAAGTAGCTATAAGTTGTTTATCCTAGTAGCTATAAGTTGTTTCAAATTGGTATCTCGAAAATACCAGAGAAGACTTCCCGATAAGTCTTCTAGGATAAACATGTTAGTTTCACAATTAACTGAATTGTGATGAAATAGGTTTTTAGGGATGATGATATCTATGTAAGTCTGAATGTTTATCCTAGTAGCTATAAGTTGTTTCAAATTATCTATAAGTTGTTTCAAATTAGCAAATTTTCTATTTTCTTCATTTGGTAACTCAAAGTCAAACCGTAAAAAAGTTAAAAAACTAACATGTTTATCCTAGTAGCTATAAGTTGTTTCAAATTAGCAAATTTTCTATTTTCTTCATTTGGTAACTTCTGCTTTCTTAAAGCTCTTAATTTTTTTCCCAAACTAAAACTATCCAACCTCTCTCCAATCTCTTAAAACTTGAAAACACCAAACTTTATATCAATTTATCATTTTTTGTCAAATGTCTTTCTCACTAATTCATTTTCTTTTGCAGGTTTTTTATTACATAGTTCTTATCTTCTACTCCTTTAAAGGTATATCTAAATTCTTGGATATGTTTTTTCATATGTTCTTTAAAGGTAGTTCTATCTCATCTTCCACTCATTTTCTCTGTTTTGAAGCCATTAAAGGTTTTTGGATTTGCAGGTTTTTCAGATCTAAATCAGACTTTTGAAGACTTCTTAGAAGTCTTCTGGAAGTCTTCTAACATATAATGCGCTAGAAGACAAGGAAGTCTTATGACAGAGTTTTCTCCAATGTCAAGTGGACTCCAAGCTTGTTTTTGTGGATGAATGATCTATAATACTTTTGTGTATGGTATGTTTTGTGATTCGTATGTGTTCTCTTTTAGTTGTGAATTCTTTTGTAAATTTGAAGAGATATTAATGAATTTTTTTTTGGTAAATATGTTAATGTCTAAAATATTATCTTGCCAAAAGTACTTGACATTATTAAAGTTATTGATACAACTTCAATAGCAAAACACAATATCACAAAAAAATTGTCAAAATTACTACAACTAAGAGAGATGACATCTCAAGAAAACTTAGTCAAATTCACAAGAATCAAACATTGCATAAGTTCAAACATATAACACTTTCACGAGAAGACTTCTTAGAAGACTTCTCGGAAAACATAAATTTCAAGCAGGAAATAAAATATAAGCAGAAAATTTAAGCGGAAAACTCAAATTTTAAGTAAAAATGAAAATTTAAATTTCCTGAAAGTTAAAAAGTATATCTTACGATCTAAGAAGACACATTAAACCATATGACTTGATATTCTTTAAGTTACTTAACACTTTTGAAAGTTAAAAAATATATCTTGAAATTCAAAATACAAGTTTTACAAAAACTAACGTACAAGACTTCCCCATAAGTTTTCTCTCATTAGCTAGAAACATTAATAAACATGAATGTTGGTAATTTCATAATTATTACTAATTAAGTTATGAATTTCATTCAAGAGACCCAATATCGACTAATATATATGAATTAACAAGAAAATCTTAAAAAGTTATTTTACTTTTAGAAAAAATGAAAGTTTATTACACACTGACTTAGAAGACTTCTAGTAAGTCTCCTGCCAGAAGACTTCTAGGAAGTTTTCCATATAGGTCATTTTTGGAATTGAAAATTTATAAAGGAAGACTTCTAGAGAAGTCTACTCTACAACAGACTTCTTTTGAAGTCTTCCTTTGTAAACATTGGCTTACTTTTGTTTTTGAAAAAATTTCAAAAATACCAAAGAAGACTTCCCGATAAGTCTTCTAGGATAAACATGTTAGTTTCACAATTAACTGAATTGTGTTAGAAATTTGACTTTCTCTAGACGACTTACAAGTAAGTCTTCCAAAATATCGGTGGAAGTCTTCACACTGTTGCTGAAATTCGTTTCAGGTTACTTTTGCCATTAAAAAATAAAACTTAAATATTTTATTTTAACTAGACGACTTCAGACTTACTCAAAAGTCTTCTGTGATAACCAAAAGTTTGACCAGGATCTTGAAATAAAATTCTGGAAAACTTCTGTGTAAGTCATGAAAGTTGTCTAATTAAAATTAAATATTTAAGTTTTATTTTGAAATTGCACAAGAAACCTTAGACGACTTTCACAAACAGTGAGAAGACTTCCACCGACAGTGAAAAGATTTCCACCGACAGTTGAGAAGACTTTCCAAGAAGTTTTTTAAAGAAAGTCAAATTTCTGACACAACTCGGTCAATTGCAAAACTAACATCTTTATCCGAGGATACTTACCGGTAAGTCTTCTCTAGTATTTTCGAGATTTTTTTTGTTAACAAAGAAAAGTTGGAAGACTTCCAGAGAAGTGTTCTCTAAAAAACACACATAAAGTCAATTTCAAAACTAACCTCTGCATTGACTAGAATACTTTCGTATAAGTCTTCCACGAACAGAAGACTTATACAAAAGTCTTCTTGGCGAACAGATCTGGAATTTCTTTTGGATTTTATACATTCAACCAGTGAAATAAATTGATTAGCTTCTCCAAGCACATATAAGTTCAACACGAAAGCGACCCACTTGTTAATGACCAAGAATCATAAGCTTCAATGGCTTTATGAACCTTTAAAAGTTTAGAATCAAAATCTTGTGTTTTTTGGATGAATACAGAGAAAGTGAAAGAGATGTTGTTTCAGTGCATAAGAAATGAGATATGAGGAGTGAAAATTGATTTTTAGGTGTATTAAGAGCTTCAAATGGGTTGGTCATGGTGGTTGGTGTATTCATGACAATGACAATATTGTAAATACTTGATGAAGATGAGGATGATAAAGTAAAATATTCATTTTAGAAAAAATAAGAATGACATTTTCGTGAATAATTCGAACTTTTGGGTGAATAGGTCAAATGAAAGTTCCAAAGAATCATGAGTTAGTGTCGTGTTTGACTTTGAGTTTTGAGTCATTTTTGAAAAAAACCCATAAAATATTACCAAATCTTATAATAATCCAAAACTTCTTTTAACAAAAATTAAATACGAAACATTCAGACTTATATAGATATCATCAACCCTAAAAACCTATTTCATCACATTTCTACAGCAAAAAAATATGTTGGCTGTTATGAGGATCACTAAACTCATTAATGCCAAAATATTTCCTTATTTAACTTTTATGGATACATACCCGTATGTAGGGGTGTTCAATCCGGATATCGGTTCGGTTTCGGTTCGGTTTTTTCGGTTATTCGGTATTTCGGTTAGTAAAATATAACTACCATTCTAAATCCATATTTACTTCGGTTCGGTTCGGTTTATATACCGTCGGTTTTCGGTTTATTCGGTTTTATACCAAAAAACATAATTCTTTATTTTGGGATCATATTATATGAATTTTAGAGTCTTGTTGTCAACACATTCATTTATTAAAAAATATTATAAGTTTAAATAAAAGAACAAAAATAAAAAATGTTTCTATCATCTAATAAAATAATCAAATCTATAATTAAAATCAAAGCTCAAAATTTTGATAATAAAAATAAAAAATAAAAAATAAAACAGAAGAACGAAGCACAAAAAATAAGTTATTATATTCTTTCATATTTAGCGTTCATGAAAATAAGAAGCATGTTTGCGATGAATTGTTATTTAATTATAGTTCAAGTGTTTTACAAATCAGGACTATTTTATTACTGTAAAAAATATGGTAATAGTTATTAGCAAAAAAATTAACTTATGATTTTCATACGTTGTTATAAAATATATACATATTTACATGTTTCTATTTTTTTATCGGTTTTATTCGGTTTATTCGGTTTTATCGGTTATATACCGAACCATATCCAAATCCTACGGTTTTTTAAAAATCATATCCATTCGGTTTGTATGATATATACCAAATCCAAACCATATTATCTATTTCGGTTTGGTTCGGTTCGGTACGGTTCGGTTTTGCCATATTGAACAGCCCTACTCGTATGTTACAAGGGTAAGGAGTTCTTTTATTTATTTCAGTTAAACACTTACGCGACCAACAATTTTACTTTTACTACTATAATTAATTAAGAATGTGTCTCTGAAAAAACAGATCCATTTATAAATAAGAAGAAGAATGATTGAATCAGGAGGTCAACAACCAACATGCTTTTTAAACCGAAATGCAATCATTCATGTATTAATGTCTTCTCTTTTAGGAATGGTTTGATGATACACGTACATAATTTCTAAAGAGGGAAATTCTACGTATATTATGTGTTGGGTTGGAGAATTCAAAAGCTCTCCGGATCAGAGTGAAACAACAATGTCGAAATCAGGAGGCCGCCCCTTGATTCCACTTGTTTATGATTGTCTGTTCCCTAGAAGGTTACAGTAGTTTTTATCGCAATTCTAGTCACTAATCAAGTACGCGGAACACGAATCAAGCAAGAAAAGAAGGAACACAAGACACTTTTGTTAACCCGGTATTCACCTCCCTTTCTCGATGTGAAGAAGGAGCTATATTCACCGGAGAGAGAAATCGATCTCTCAACCTTCCATTATATCAAACACGAGAGTAAAATATCCAGAGGTTACAGTTCATGTCAACCTCTCTTGATCTCTGTTACAAATCACCTAGAGATACAATTATATATGGAAGAGCCTAGATAGCATACCGAGGACCTAGTTCTCTCTAGCTCTCTCTCTTCAGACCCAAACCCTGGTCTCGAGCTTCCACTCTTCCGCGCCTCTCCTCTGCGTTTCCCTTGTGTCTGTTTGTGTTAGATCATCTGTCGTGACCTATTCTTCCTGATATAATCAGCACTTGATCTAATGGGTTTTGTCGACTAGGTCCATAGTCCATATGCGCGTAACTTGTGCAAGTTAGACAAGTCCGGTCGTGAATAAGGATGTTAGAAATATGTACAAAACTGTGAAATAAAAATAAGACTTTGAATAAATTGAATATATATTTATTTCTAATAAAATGTGAATGAATATGTACAAAATTTAAATAAATAAATGTTAAAACTCTAAATTAAAAGATTAGATATATTAGAAATAATATATTAACTTCTATCTAAAATAACAGAGTAAGAAAATAAAGAAGCCGAGTTAAGTTGCTAGAAGTTATTTTGTTTGCTAGACAAGTTAGTTTAGATTTGATCAAATCTATTCTTAATGTGGTTAGAATATTCTGGATAACGATTGTATTGTTATAAACCAAATGATGATCGACCATGGACCAGCCCGTACT
>NC_027754.1:9911612-9923391 GCF_000695525.1 Brassica oleracea var. oleracea
GACAGTAATGATAACAGAAGTATTTCTCCAACACTTCATTTACAACATGTATCTAGATAATCAATAGATATTAAACTAATTAAAATTACCAAATATCTTTTCTATTAATATATATATAAACAACTATTGTATACGGGTATGAATTGTATCTTCGGCTATAATAAACAGAAAAACAAAACATATGTAACGTAAATGGTGATCATGATCTAATTATATATGATTGAATCAGATAATTTTGTGTTCATAATAAGATTTTTTATTTGTTAGAATGTTTAGTATGATTAAAAATGGACAAAACATGAAATAATTAGTTTTGTTTTTCTATGTTGCAGGTAGTGATCTGAAGAGAAGGAAAGACGTCATCTATACTAACATGATAACCTGTCGGTTTAGTTTCATTGTATTGCTTTATTAATAACAGATAACCTGTAGCTTTAGTTTTTTTTTTTAATTTTATATGGTTTTAATATATTAGATATTGGTTTAGTTTAATTAATTGAGTTGTGTTATCTCTAGGGTCCGACTGGTGACCTTTTCGGGAACAAGTGAAACAATAAGGAAAATAAATCAAAAGGAATGAATATGAACAAATTAAAAGGAATAAATGCAGAGAAGGAATAAGACAAAATATTGCGATGAATGGTAACTACTAAAAGGAATGAGTATTTTTAATTAATGTAATTTAAAAACTATTGTTTAAAAACATTTTAAATATAAATAAACTTTCTTGTCCATAGGTTTTGGTGTCTCTTCCTTCACACGTATCTTTCACCTGCACAGCAAACATTTGTTTTATTTTTCACAAGAAAAAACTATAATGTAATACCTATTACATTTCACGTATCTATGATTATTTGCAAACTTGTATTTATAAAGATATAAACCTATAGTCGACGAGAAGCATGTCTTTTATCAGTCCAGATTTGTTCAGCGATATGATCTCGCACAATCTTCATATAAACTCGTGCCGATGTGTTTTGGTTCACTTGTTCATCACTCTCATCATCTGAATGATTGTTCACATTCGAATGTGAATGAGTAGTGTCCCCCCCACATCAAATTCTTCGAAGTCAATATCTTTAATTTTGTTCCAACGAATAAAGTTGTGGAGCCCCATTGTTGCAAATATAACCTTTCTTTGCGTTGAGATATCATACCTTTCTTCACGTATATCAGCATCATTCTTTAACAATTTATTTGCCGCCCACCAAAATACCCCAAGCTGTTCTATTGGTAACTTTTCCAGAACGGATGTTGCATCACCATATGTTATCTTTTGAATTTTTCTTGATCGTAGTTCTTCTAAAAATTCTTGCCGAGTTTCTACGACACGCTGAAATCCACTCTCCACCTGTGTTTAAAAACTAGTTTTTCTTCTTGCAAGACGACGTGACGACATGCTTCGGATTGATCGGTTGCATCCTTGATCACTAGTAAGATCCACTATTGGTTCAGCAGTTTGAGTTTCTTGCAGTTGGTCCACCATTGTTATGCCATCAACATCTAAAGTAGGTTAAACTAGCTGGAGTTGTAGGCCAAGCATATGTGGTGAATAACGTTCATCTTGATCAACATCATGTTCACCAAAAATTTGATCCAACAAATCTTTAAATGGAAAAGGCTTCTTTTGTAAAACATGAACTAGTCTTCCTTTAGTTCCTCCATATTCCTGTGAATAATAAAAATTAGTATAAAACAAATATATCTAAAATAAAGTAATTATATATGATATACAGTAGAGAATTACTGCAATCCGATCACTCCACCAAGTTTCCACCATATCTATTTGTCCAGAAGATGGATCAACAGCAACACCGGTGCATTTACCAATTGACCGTGAATATTCCAAAGTTTACGCAATTAACCAATTTTGCTAGTTATCTCTGGATCCCAAGATATCTTTTCACCTATCAGCTCGAAGTATTTTTTTTTCAATTCTTTTTCTTGCTGCCACATCTGGCATTCTACTACGGTAGTCATCGGCTTTTAGCTCCGCAATGACGAGTTCAAGCATAACTTGACAATTCTTATCCTTCCACAGATATTAAAGTATATATGTATTCTTATAATTAATTCACATGTTTCATAGTAATACAACAAGATTAAAGAAGAAAAAAGTGCAAATATAAATACCTGTCCTTCACGAGTTGTTCCGCCATCAGTTGTGGTTCTTGCCTCACCACTGGATTGACGTCCACGACGTTGTGATCCGCTAGTGTTTCTTGAACTTGACATGATATCTAACAGGCACATATAAAATATTCATGTTATTTTCTATCTTAATATTGTGTATTATATACATATAACTTTCTCTTTAAAATTGTAAGAAAAAAGTGTATACCTCTTGCTGTAGAACTTTAGTTGATTGTATTAGATTATGTGAATAGAATAATTCTCACATATATAGTGGTAGAAAGACGTGAAAAGAGTCAAGGAAAATGTTAATTTTCTGTATAGTTCAACTCACGTTAATAGAGATTTGCCATTTTTTTTATTTTCCATTTTGATCCTTGCCAATATTGATAGAGAATATTTTTCTTTTATTATTCCCTAAATAAAGAGGAATGAAGAGGAATTGTATGTGTTCCTTATATATCAAAAGTTACTTGTGAATGGTGAAAAAAAAGGAATGAATAGGAATGCAGTGTTCCCTCTCGTTTCATTCCTTCTTAGCTCACCATTCGTACCCCTAGTGTGGTCAGGATCGATCATTCTCTCTCTAGCTCCAACTTCTCACTAAGAGATCAAAAAAGAAATTGAGCTCTGGGGGCCGGTGGCCTTAGTGCCGTCGGTCACCACCTTTTTTTTTGTTTCTCCGACTTATGGTCGGTTTCGTTTTCGGCCTGGTCCGATTGTAAATTCTGTATATTCGAACTTTTATTTTGTTGTTTATTGTATATTTTTCTAAATCTTCTTTGCTCTGTTTATAAAGTTTAGCACTGAAAGATTGAAGGTGTTCTATCTTTATCGGCCACAATTTGAATCTACAATAAACATTAGATAGTAAATAGTAGATAGTAAATTTGAAAAGGTTCAAAATTTAAAAACAATTTCTAATAGTAAATAAATATAAGATCTTAAATTAATACATTAGATATCTCACGTAATATATTTCTTAGGTTATGTTCAAAAAGAAAGAAAAAAAATATATATATATCTTAGGTTTAACTAAACCTTAGAGATTTTTCTATTTGATGTGTTCAATCTCTCAATCTCATTGTTTTTTTTTTGTGCAACCAATGTTTTTCATTCATATTTTAATCGATTACATGGATAAAAGCAACATCGAACAAGTGATGTGCAGTCCTTTTAGAGAAATCAAGAGCAAAGCAATGTAAAGATAGAGACACAAACTTAAACAAGTTTGATAAGAGTCCAAATTGGTTTCAAAGGTGCCATCCGCGAGTAACCATATAAAGAAATTACTGCGTCCTTTGAATCTTTCAGACTTGAAAATAATCACCGTATGTCGTGACGTTGAGTGCTCCAAGACCTCGGGTCTCATTGGAATGAGTCTCGTTGTATCTTCCGGTCCCAAACGAACCATTACACAAAATAACAAACGGTAAGGAAAGCAACAATATTCATTGGCTTTGGAGCCAAAAGAAGAGTACCTCTCATGGAGAGGAGTTTTGATGGTAAGATTCTCTCCTAACAGTAGGAGGACATGTGGAAAAAATCTCTCATGGTCCTTAGCATGAGGAAATTTGATTAGTCTTTTTAGTAAAGAAAAGACTAAAAGACTGCAGTCTTCAAGCTTTGAAAAGCTCCACGTTTGAAACAATCTTGCAACAGCCTTTTCACCATCTCATTGTTTTAACCTTTCTTTTTCTCTAACAACGACTAACCGTATCGGAAAAGAAATAAGACTAACGCATTATAATTTTCATACCTCTGATCTGAGGAATTAAACAGTGAGGGTGATTGTAGCTGAAGAGAAAAGAGTGTGTTTAATAAGAAGTGTTAGAAATTACCGAAGAAGCAAGACAAATTATTTTTCTTTAAATAGATAAAAAATGTTTGTCTTTTAACGCCCGGTTAATAAGATACTGATATCTTGGCAGCATTCCGAGGAACTCCTCAGTGACATTATTAGATTTGGTTCTTTTTTTTTGGCGGCTGATTTGGTTACTAATCCTAAATACGATCACCCCACACGTTAATATTCATAATATTTCATTAGTTTTGAGATTATACTGATTGTATAATTTTAAAAGATACACAAACTATATTTCTTTACAGCCAATCCAAAAACAAAGTGCCAAAATACATAAAGTCCAATACTTTTACATCAAATAGATTAAATTAATGTGCTAGTCTACTTTATTTTAATTATATATTTTTACTATTTTGAATCAAAATATTTTTTATATTAAATGAAATTGTAGTAAAAATTATAATATTTTCATTTATACCAAAATAAAATTATCAAGACATTCCAAATTTTAATTTCTACAAATATATCTTTCACACAAATTAGAAAACATATACAACTGTAGTATTATTTAGAACGAGTTAAAGTATACAAATATTTATAGTATAAATGTATAAGAAGTAAAACGTATTAGCACAATCAAAACTAAATATGAAAGATTAAAGTTTCTATAGAAAACAATATCGAAAAATTTATTGAGCATATCATATATATATATGTATATAAAATTTGAAAATATTGATAAAAGTAATGAATAGATTGAAAACTATATATATATATATATATATATATATATATATATATATATATGTGTGTGTACAAATCACACATGTTTGATTTAAAATATGTGTTTTGTAGTACTATACAAACATAATAACTTATAGACATTTAAATTCAAACGTTTAAATTCTAACCAAAAATTGATGTTGTTTTTAAACTGAAACAAATAAATTGGAAGTTATCCAGCGCGGTTCAAAATCTATTAATGTATTGAAATTAACCATAAGTATTTGTTTTCTTTTATTTTAAAATTGAAAAGTATCATAATCTTCTTTTTTGTATGCACCACATTTCACTAAGATGTTAGTTTTTTCTTGTATCATTAGCTTTGGCAGACAGTTTTTTTGTCTGGCCGCTTTTCTTTGTAGGTTTCAAACCTTTCTTCAGACGTTAAAAAAATATTTTCGAAATTGGTTAAATCTTTTACAGCGAGTTTTACATCCATCACTTTGCAGTTTACAGTTGAGTGTCCGTTTAATTGGTGATATTCACAAAATGCAATTTCATGTATATGATGTATTTATGTTTTGTGTTCAATTACTATAAAAATCAAGTGATTTGGAAGAGAAACTTTTAAGAACTTTACAAGGGAAAATACCATTGTAAATTAATGACAACTTCAAAAGGGATTTGAGAGGCCACAATTCTTTCTCTCAAGACCTTGCATATTTAATAGAAGTTTTCATGAACCCTCACAAATACCTTAAAAATTTGTAAAGTAAACCAAATCTCATGGTTTTCTAGCAAAAGTGCGAGGTAATTATCATGGTTTTGCAAGGAGACGTTTAAGACTGCAAGAAATTTGTTTTGGAATTTCGTTACGAGTTTTGGTGTCGAATAATTTATTTTACAGAGTGTATAGTATTTAAATTATATTAAAAGAAATGATCTGAAGTGTTTTAAAAGTGGTCTTCCTAGAAACTGCAAGAATTCTCTAGCAATTCCTTCAAAATTGCTTAGAATTTGCTAACGTCTTTGCAATTCCTTATCAAAACCATTTAGGGTTCGTTACGGATTTCGGTTTTCAAATAACTTATTTAAAATGAAAGTATAGTGTTTGAAATGTACTTCGGTAAATACTTTGGAAGATTAATTCTAATTATTTACGAAAGAGAATATATTATTTAGATGTTAAGTATTTCGGGGAAATCATTTTAAGTACTAAGAAATTTGGATTTTCTGGAAATTGCAAGGGTTCCCTAGTAATTCTCTAAAAATTGCATGGAATTCGCTAGGAAACCTTACAAATCGTTATCTATAGAGTGAAAATCGGTGAATAGTTGCCTGGTTAAGAAAGTGAAGAACGAGAGAGTAGAGTGCAACCTAAAGAGACTTGTCAGTTTTTGGAGTCGATTAAAGCAATAAACTTGACTATATTTGGTTTGAACTTGAATAATTTGTTTAGCGGTTGGATTGTAGTGTCTAAAGTTTCCTAGATATTTTGGTTACTTTGTTTTATTTTCGATTAAAATATTTAATAAATTACCTAAAGGAAGAGAGTATTTGGGAGTAATTTTTCTTGGACACGAGAAATTGAACTTTTGACCCGATGAAGATGGGAAGTGCAGTTTAGATTTCCAATCAATTGATCAGTGTTTGCAAATAAATATAAGTCTATGTTGCTAAATAAGGAAAGTTCTAACAAGTCCACTTAGAATTGCATGTAGTTCATTCCATGAATGTTGTTTAGATTTTCAAATCAGTATTTAAGGGGTTTTGAACATTTAAAAGATGCTTATGCTATTGACCATGGTTTCTAAGAAGTTTCCAGGAACAGAACCAAGGCTTCCATCGGTATATTGTATCAATATGATGAGTTCCTGTTCAAGGAAAACACGTATACATCCCACAAGGATTCATAAGAGACCTACTGACTAGAGAAGCATGGGACACTTTGGTCTGGAGAAAACTCTAAGTATGCTCATGGAAAATTTCTATTAGCCCCAAATGAGGAGATACGTTGTAATAACCCTCGCAGATATAATTTTGGTCGAAAAAAATTCCACTCGACCAATTTGGAGTTGGTTTGACTAGAATTAAAAATAAAAATTGACCCGGTGAATTATTCTCGACGGGACTGTCTCATGGCCAAAATAGCTAATCTTGATAGTTCTGGTCGAGTTTTAATTATTATGGTCAAGTTTTATTCAATCCGGAAGGGTTTATATAAAAGCAAGGCGAGAAACGATGGACGGGAAACATTTGATCGAGAAATGGTCGGGAATACATTCACCCGCTTGCGAGTCATGTGCATGTCTTGTGCCTGCCTGCTTGCTTCATTTAGATTATCATGTGACTGTCACAAGCTACCTGCCTACTTGTTCATTAAATAAGTCACATGCTGGTCACAAGCTACTTGCTTCGGCTGCTTGTAGCTTTCTTCATGGGAAGGAAAAGTTCAGCTGCTTGTGCTGCTTGGTGTGCTGAAGCATGTCTCCACCTGTCTAGCCTCAGCTTTGCCTTGTGTGGGAGTAAATCCTCATCTGAAGTAACTCCTTATTCTTTAAAACACCTTCTTCTCTCCTCTGGACGTTCATAACCTGCAGCATAACAAGAGAATTTTTTAGAGAAAAAACAATGAGAAAGAAAAGAAAAAGTGAGAGATAAATAAAAAAAAAGGGAAAATTAGTCACGACCTTAGATGACTTTCTTACATCCTCTAGCTCAGTTCCCTGCTGTGTAGAAGATCAGAAGGTGAGGTACCCAGGGTAAACCCTAGGCCTTGTTCTGTTTGTGTGATGAACCGATTCTGATTTATTTTTTTAAAACAGTCCAGCCATGAGTTCAGTTTCAAGGGGAGGATTATCTGAGTTCAGATGGCCATCAGTTGCTGTTGTAAGCTTCAGTCTCTGGTCTCAGACATGTCTTGATCAAAATCAGATGTTATTTAGTTAAGCCGTTGTCATGGATCAATTGTCTAAGCCTTTCTTCGGTTCAGATTTATGTATTTCAGATTAAATCAGTTTGCTGGAATAATCAGCTCATCTGTTATGAACTGATTGGATTTAATCTAAACTGAGCTGATCATGGCCTTAACTACACTTGAACTGAATTGATTAAGCTTGTCCTGAACCGAGCTGTTAGGAACTGATTTAAATTTCTTCTTCAGAACCGAACTGGTGGGTTGATGATCATGTTCCGAATTGTTCCGTTTCAGGTCAGTAGTTGAGTAAAGTTTAAAGGGTCAACCTTGCTCATACAGTAGAACCGTACACAGTCTAGATGGCAAGGAGAGTGGTCGGATCAGCCGGATCCTTGTGGTGGTTTTCAATCAAGAATGATCCAGAAGCCGAGTGTGATTAGCTTGAGTTCGAGTCTAGTCTTCCTTAGCCAATCTCATGGATTTAAAGGTGAGTCTAGATAGTTGATTAAAGAGATATGAATTAGTGTTGCATGATTGTAAATGTAGATGATTGATAGGCCTTGTCTCTTGATCAATATTGAATTGGTGAGATGTTTACTTAGTGTAAACGCTTATTAAATATTCATGAATATTCATAGAGGTTTACTCCCGAGCCATAGTACTTGTTCTCAAGTACTAATATATAAATTTGGAAGTATTAATATGTGAAGTCTTATTATAAACATGTCTTCCAAAATATTCTCATATGAATGATTATTACCGTGAATTGGTCCTGCGATATGGAACAAGGTCACGAAGACACTGTCATGTCCCCGATCCTAGATAGGATCGTCCGGACGGACCATGGTACGAGGAGACGCACCAGTCAGGCCGTAAGACCTTGAGACCAGCGTACTATGGTTCAAAATGAAGGTTAAGGGCATCAGGAAGCTGAGACTTAACCAGAATATGAGGGAAACAAGTAATAAGGAACTGGATGAGTGAACCGGAAGCTGTATGAGGTCCGGATCAAGCTCAGCCAGATAGGTGCAGGTGGAAACTAGTTCACCATGACTTAATCAGCTCACAGGAGCTGGAATACTAGCTCACTCAGCTGGGAACAGTTGGTGGTCAGCTCATCTCAGCTGGGAGGAGTTTTCCGGTCCGAACCAGTGTGGTCATGGTCCATGTGTGACGGTTGGATCAGGAGTATTGGGGATCGAACCAGGGAGTGGGAAGGCTCAGGTTTCGTTGAAAAGGAATGAAAAAGAAGAATAACCGCCATGGGCAGTTACTGGGCGGCGGTTATGGGAAAAACTGCTCCTTTTGGTACATTTTTGGTAACTGCTCGTCCAGGCAGTTATGGGGGAGGTTATGATCGATTTTTTCCCTTGTATCTGTTGAAAATATCAGAAAAGAAAAGACAGGAAACTCAGACAAAACTTCCAGAGAGAAAAGAGAGACAAACCGACAGTTGGGAGATCCGATCTGTGGTGGGTCCTGGTTGTTTCCGGTGGAGTTTGTCTGTGAGATCAAGAGGATGGATACTAGGCAGAAAGACAAGGATAAGGAGATTGAGAAGGAGAAGGAGAAGGAGACAGCCCCTGGAGATCGTAACCCTAAGGTGAGAGGTGTGGCCAAGAACCACCGGACATAGCCGGCAGACGAACCATCTGTGCCTATGGATCGGTCTAGTTCGTTTGGTTACACCAAACTCTGATCTTATACTCTGTCTTTCATCTATTTATTGTTGTGGTATTGTATGTTGATGTTTCAGACATGGAAGCATAGATCTTAGGCCTTGGCCGGATCAAAGAACCGATGAAAGTCCATGGGTTTGGCCGGACTGACCATGATCAGGATCCATATGTTATGGGTCAAATCTTTGGATTCTGATTATGAGAATCTCTTAGTTATTAATTATCATGAGTTTTCATGAATTTTAATCAATTTTTAGGAATTGATTTGATGATGTTCACTTTGGGCCGGTTTGACTGATTTTGGTCGAGATCTATAGGATCGAGACCGGTTCTGCAAATTCTGATTATGGCATTCTCTTAGTTGGGAATTATCATGAATTTTCATGAATTTTAATTAATTTTTGGAGTACTTTTGAAATTGGTCATGTTTTGACCTGATGAGTAATTTTGATGATAGATGTGATTCCAGTCATGCTGTGTGATAGATTCTTGTTTAGTAATCTGATCAGATGTTTGTGTTTGTGCTGTGTTGGTTTCAGGTACAGACTTGGACCATGGTAAAGGAAAAGCACCGTGAGGACTCCGGCCATGGGAAGATGTGTGGTGAATGGGTCATACCTAGCAGTGGTGTTATCTTAGTAGTCTATTGTGAAACATGTGAACTTATGCTAGCCTAATGTGCAATGCTTAGTAGTCTACTGAGACTCGTGTGAATGCTTAGGATGGTCAGCAAGGGCAAGTCCAAGAGGATGATGCTGCGTCATCCGATGTAGAGGATGGGAATAACCTGGGCATTGGTGCAGACAATGCTGGGGTTGATGGTGTGGGGGAGGTAGCTGAGCCATCTATGAGGGACATACTGGAGGCTATGAAACTCGTGGGAGCTCAACCGGTGACCTTGACTCAGGCGTTCACCCCGTTGGTGAATCCGCCTGTGGGACAGGTTACTCCTCCGGTTCGTTTGGCTGCTCAAGTGACTGGTGTCCGTCCGAGGCAGGTAGCTGAGGTGGTGGAAATCGACCCACCAGCTAGGCCTGTCCAACGTATGGATTACCTGAAGGTTCTGGAGCACATCTCCAAGTTGGGGACTAAACACTTTGCTGGAAGTGTTGATCCTATGGAGGCAGATGAGTGGAGGAGTCGGTTGGTTCGCAACTTCCGCTCAACTCGTTGCCCTAAGGATTACCAGAAGGATATTACAGTGCACTTCTTGGAAGGTGATGCACACAACTGGTGGTTGGCTCTTGATAAGCGTACCAATGGCACCATTGAACTCTTTGCTGATTTTTAGGTTGAGTTCAACCACAAGTACTTTCCAGCAAAGGCATGGGGTCGTTTGGAGTCTTAAGTTCTTGGACTTGGTCCAGAGACGCAGGACGGTCCGTGAGTATGAGGAAGAGTTTAACCGGCTCAGGTGTTATGTGGGCAAAGAACTAGAGGAAGAGGCAGTACAGGTCCGTAGGTTCACCAGAGGCCTTAGGGCCAAGCTCCGAACCTATTGCTCAGTCCGCACTTTCCACACTGTTTCTGAGTTGGTTGAGAGGATGGCTATGCTGGAGACCAGAGGTTAAGCAGAAAGTGAAGAATATGGTTGTATCCACAGCTCAGGGTAGTGACAAGAAGAGAAAGAGGGACTCGGCTGAGGAGGGTAAAACCTCAAGTGGTAGGTCTGAGTGCCCTAAGTGTGGTCGATACCATGGTGGTGAGTGCTGGAAAGCCATGGGAGCATGTACTCGTTGTGGTAAGATGGATCACTCTGCCAGGGAATTTCCTAGTTCGGCAAGTGACTCCAGGACTGGTCACCACTGCGGCCAGAAGGGACACTACCGTAGGGACTGCCCTAAGATGCAGAGTGGTCAGAGTAAGGGGCGTACAGAGGCAAGCAAGCCGGTCCAGAGTCGGGGCCAGACCTCAGCACCGCGTGTGTACGAACTGTCCAAAGATAAGGATGAGGCTCAGCCTTACAAGGCGATCACTGGTAATATTCTAGACTTATACTTTTCAATTCCTGTAGAATTGCATGGTATGGAACCTAGGATGGATAGATACTTGGGTTGGGTCTTGTGTAGGGACCTTAAGTATTGGTGGTGTGGAAACACATGTACTTTTCGATACTGGAGCTACACACAGTTTTGTGAGTCCAAATATGATCGAAAAGGGTATGTTCCGGTATGGAACCTGGAATAGTCCTGACAGAGTGGTTGCGGCCGGAGGGCAGATTATGAACCCACTAGGTCTGGTTAAGGACATTACAGTGATGATCTTGGACAGGCCGATGCCTGTAGATCTGATTGTTGTCCCCTAAAGAATCATGAGGTTATCTTAGGTATGGACTGGCTTGGAAAGTATCGGGCAACTCTTGATTGTCACCGGGGAAGAGTGCAATTTGAGAATGAGTTTGGACCTCCGATCAAGTTCCAAGGGATAAAGCCGACCTTTTGTTGTTTGGTGGTTTCAGCAATCCAGGTGGAAAGGATGCTTGGAAATGGTTGTGAGGCCTTCTTGGCTACCATTTACACCGAT
>NC_027754.1:9923570-9930071 GCF_000695525.1 Brassica oleracea var. oleracea
ACTGGATGGCTGAGCTGAAGAAGCAACTTGAGGAGTTGCTTGATAAGGGTTTCATACGCCCTAGTGTATCACCTTGGGGAGCACCAGTCCTATTTGTAAAAAAGAAGGATGGTAGCTTCAGGTTGTGTATTGATTATCGGGGGTTGAATATGGTGACTGTGAAGAACAAATACCCATTACCCCGGATTGATGAGTTGTTGGATCAACTCCGTGGAGTAAAGTGGTTCTCCAAGATTGATTTGGCCTCTGGATATCATCAAATTCCAGTTGCACAAGATGATATAAGGAAGACCGCGTTCCGAACCAGGTACGACCACTATGAGTTTGTGGTCATGCCATTCGGTCTGACCAATGCACCAGCTGCATTTATGAAGATGATGAATGGTATCTTCCAGGAGTACTTGGATGAGTTTGTGATTATATTTATAGATGATATACTCGTGTACTCTAAGACAAAGGAGGATCATGAGAGGCATCTTTGGGCAGTGCTGCAACGCTTGAGGGATCAAAAGCTCTTTGCTAAGTTAAGCAAGTGTAGTTTCTCGCAGAAGACCATTGGTTTTTTTGGACATACAGTGTCTGATGAAGGAGTGTCTGTTGATCAAGAAAGATCAAGTGTATACGGGAATGGCCTCAACCAAAGAATGCTACATAAGTACGAAGCTTCTTGGGATTGGCCGGCTACTACCGGAAATATGTCAAGGGGTCCTCGAGCATAGCTCAGCCCATGGCTAAGTTGACAGGCAAGGACGTGAAGTTCGGATGGTCTGAGGAGTGTGAGAGGAGTTTCTCAGCACTCAAGGACATGTTGACTAATGCACCAGTCTTGGTATTACCTGAGGCGGATCAACCCTATGTGGTGTATACTGATGCATCAATCACTGGACTTGGATGTGTCCTGACACAGCATGGGAAGGTAATAGCCTATGCATCTCGACAATTGAGGAAGCATGAGGGGAATTATCCGACCCATGATCTGGAAATGGCAGCTGTGGTGTTTGCCTTGAAGATATGGAGATCATATCTGTATGGAGCCAAAGTGCAATTACTTACAGACCAAAAAAGTCTAAAGTATATATTCACTCAGCCTGAGTTAAACTTAAGGCAGAGGAGATGGATGGAGTTTGTTGCAGATTATTATCTAGACATAGCTTATCATCCAGGAAAGGCTAACCTAGTGGCAGATTCCTTGAACCGCAGGAGAGCGGAGGTATCAGCCGAGAGGGAGGCTGGGGAATTGGAAGAGATGGTCCGGTCACTGCATCTCAACACATTGGTTGGACAGGATGAACCTTTGGGGTTGGAGGCAGTGGATCAGGCTGATCTACTTACCAGAATTCGCCAAGATCAAAGTCTGGACGAGAACCTTAAAAAGGTTGCTTCCAATGACTGAGTACCAAACGGCGAGTAATGGTACCATCTTGGTCAATGGAAGGATTAGTGTTCTTAACAACCAAAAACTGAAGGAAGAGATTATGAGGCAGGCTCATAAGTCTAAGTTCTCGGTTCATCCGGGATTGAACAAGATGTATAGAGATCTGAAGATGTATTACCATTGGGTGAGAATGAAATCTGATGTTGCTGAGTGGGTGGCTAATTGTCCTACTTGTCAACTTGTGAAAGTAGAGCATCAGGTTCCCAGTGGTCTACTTCAGAACTTACCTATACCGGAGTGGAAGTGGGATCACATCACAATGGACTTTGTGACTGGGTTTCCTCCAACCAGGAACCGGAAGGACGCGGTATGGGTTGTGGTCGATCGTTTGACCAAGTCTGCTCATTTCCTACCCATTCGGAAAGGGGATGGTGTAGAAAGCCTTGGGAACCAGAGTAAACATGAGTACATCCTATCATCCTCAGACGGATGGACAGTCCAAGAGGACGATTCAGACCTTGGAGGATATGCTAAGGACATGTGTTTTAGACTGGGGAGAGTCTTGGGAGAAACACTTACCTTTGGTAAAATTTGCTTACAACAATAGCTTCCATACCAGCATTGGCATGTCGCCATATGAGGCTTTGTATGGTAGGCCGTGTAGGACATCTCTATGCTGGACCCAAATGGGAGAGCGTAGTATGTTGGGTCCTGAGATTGTGGAAGAAACCACTGAGAAGATCAGGATGGTCAAGGAAAAGATGAAAGAAGCGCAGGATCGCCAGAAGAGCTATGCTGACAAGCGTAGGAAACATCTTAAGTTTGAGGTCGATGACTTTGTGTATCTCAAGATGATCACCTTCAAGGGTAGGACCAGAGTTTCTGGACGAAAGAAACTGGATCCTAGATACTTAGGTCCGTTCAGGATCATAGAGAGGGTGGGTGCAGTGGCATACAAGTTGAACTTGCCATCGGCAATGGATGCATATCATAATGTATTCCATGTATCCCAACTCCGGAAGTGCTTGACGGATCAAGACATTGTTTTGCCTGAGATTCTTGCTGATCTGGGAAAGAACTTAACTTTAGAAACAAGGCCGGTTCGTATCGTAGATCGGTCAGAGAAGGCAATGAGAAAGAAGACGGTTTCCATGATAAAAGTGGTGTGGGATTACAATGGTAAAGACCTCATCACTTGGGAAACGGAAGCAAGGATGAAAGCTGAGTATCCGGAGTGGTACAGACAATTCCTTCCAGAGGAAACACTTAACTCGGATTCGAGGACGAATCCCATGTTAGTGGGGGAGACTTGTCATGTCCCCGATCCTAAATAGGATCGTCCGGACGGACCATGGTGCGAGGAGAGGCAACAGTCGGGTCGTAAGACCTTGAGACAAGCGTACTATGGTCCAAAATGAAGGTTAAGGGCATCAGGAAGCTGAGACTTAACCAAAATATGAGGGAAACAAGTAATGAGGAATTGGATGAGTGAACCGGAAGCTGTATGAGGTCCGGATTAAGCTCAGCCAGCTAGGTGCAGCTGGAAACTAGTTCACCATGACTTAATCAGTTCAGAGGAGCTGGAATACTAGCTCACTCAGCTGGGAACAGTTGGTGGTCAGCTCATCTCAGGTGGGAGGAGTGTTCCGGTCCGAACCAGTGTGGTCGGGTCCGAGCGGTTACGGACCGAGCCGGTGGTCCATGTGTGACGGTTGGATAAGTAGTATTGGGGATCGAACCAGGGAGTGAGAAGGCTCAGGTTTCGTTGAAAAAGAAGGAAAAAGAAGAATAACCGCCATGGGCAGTTACTGGGCAGCGGTTATGGGAAAAACTGCCCCTTTTGGTACATTTTTGGTAACTGCTCATCCAGACAGTTATGGGGGAGGTTATGATCGATTTCTTCTTCATTTTTTCCCTTGTTTCTGTCGAAAATATCAGAAGAGAAAAGACAGGAAACTCAGACAAAACTTCCAGAGAGAAAAGAGAAACAAACCGACAGTTGGGAGATCCGATCTGTGGTGGTTCCTGGTTGTTTCCGGTGGAGTTTGTCTGTGAGATCAAAAGAATGGAGACTAGGCAGAAAGACAAGGAGAAGGAGATTGAGAAGGAGAAGGAGATAGCCCCTGGAGATCGTAACCCTAAGGTGAGAGTTGTGGCCAAGAACCACCGGACATAGCCGGCAGACGAACCATCTGTGCCTATGGAACGGTCTGGTTCGTTTGGTTACTCCTAACTCTGATCTTATACTCTGTCTTTCGTCTATTTCTTGTTGTGGTATTGGATGTTGATGTTTCAGACATGGAAGCACAGATCTTAGGCCTTGGCCGTATCAAAGAACTGATGAAAGTCAATGGCTTTGGCCGGACTGACCATGATCAGGATCCATATGTTCTGGGTCGAATCTTTGGATTCTGATTATGGGAATTTATTAGTTATGAATTATCATGAGTTTTCATGAATTTTAATCAATTTTTAGGAATTGATTTGATGATGTTCACTATGCTGAACGAATGAATGATGTTTGATTCTGTTTATCTATCTATGAAGTATCTATTTTCCTTATTGATTCTGGTTGGATTTAAGTGTGTAACAATGAACCTCAAATCACTGTTTTATACTTAGAAAATATTGTATTTGAATCGGAGTGAATGGAATCAAACTGGTTAGGATTGTTTGGTGAGACTGCGGTCTGGTTGGATTGAGGAATCCAGGATCGGGTCTTACAGACACGATGATGGGGTCGCACCCTGGAGGCCGTGTAACTGCATGCATCGTTATATGTTCGATCTTTGAATATCTGAAGGCGATGATGGTGATGCCAACTTGCTAGACTCGCTTAGCCTTTGTGGTTTCTCGGGTCTGGTATATATATAAGTATGATTATATGAATGATATGGGAGACGGGAATAGGAAGTGAGGTATATGATTAGATTCACAATGATGGAAGGATGGGCCTTATATATAAATACCAGTTATGGAATATATTTCCACTGCATACAAATGGAGTTGATTGCTTGAGATATTATTAATATATGTTGGGGTGAGGGACTAGGCTCACTGAGCAAACTAGTTACTCATGACTCATTTGTGATGCAGGTAACCAGTAGGCGGGAGACCTTACTCTAGGATGGGAAGGAACATCATTAGCCAGCAGTAGTTTTATTATCCTTGCAAAGTCGTTTTGATATTTCATATGTATAAGATTTGTTGACCAAAAACCTCGAGGTTAATTTATAACAAATTGTGTAAGATGCTTTTGAATGATATATAAAGAATTTTTTTTTAAAGTACGGGTTCCATATGATATTAGTCCTTGTCCGGACGAACTAACTATCAGGTATTGCTTTGTCGGGTTGAAAAGCCTAGAGTGATATACGATAGGAGCGTTGGTGTTCTTTGATTGTTGGTCTAAGGCGATCGGAAGTATTCTGAGAACCTCAGATCGACCATTGGGGAACATCGACCGTGTCATTTCCGGTCATCTACGATCGGGGGTGTCACAAAGGTGATATCAGAGCATGGTTATACGATGCTAGAATGGGACTTGTTTCAAATGTTTTTCGAGTCAAAATGAGTCGCAAGGATAAATAGGATATGCTGGCTTGTTCCTTCATTTTAGGATAGATAGTCATGGGGAGTTACCTAACAGTGATCTTTCATAGCAGAAGCACCGAGACAAGCTTGTCGGGTGGACCGTAGAATGTTACTATCATCAAGCTCCAGTTTGCAACCTCATGGTGGGGTTCACTACTGTCCTGTTAGGAGTCAGTAACCTCATGCCTTCTTGCCGTTCTTTTGAGTTCTAGTTGGGGATGCCAATTCTTTAGAGAGATATATGGGATAGAGTTAATACATCGAATACATCTCCGGACTCGTGTGTTATCGATGTCAAGGTGGGTGTTGTTTCTGATCCGGTTCAGAGCGATTCGAGTATACATGTTCACTCAGATGCACTTATTCTTCCGGTTTCTTAAGTCTAATGTTGGGGTCAAAATCGGTTACGATGAAACCAACGTCGGAAAAACTTCCGATAAAATATTCTCTTCCATTGATATCACTCAAATTACCCTATTGAGTGAATTTACTCTCTCAAATAAGAGGTTCAATTGTAGTACTTAGAGATCGAATCCACAAGGAGCTAGAGAACCTAATAAATCTAATTGGATTTGTTAAGTAAGGTGGTTTAATGATTTAATGTAAAATTGCAGTTTGTTGAGCAAGTAACTGCTCGATTGATTAGTTGAGGTTTTGGTGCTTAAAAACGAAATAGCTAGACTTAGAGTTTTTATTCAGGAAACTTGGAATTATAATCGTACATATGCCTAATGAGTTGCATGCATGATAATGTAGAGCTCAACACTTATAAACAAACCACTAGGTTCTCGCTTTCTAGGTTCGTCTAGTGACCAGTGTCGATCGATGATTCTATATGAATATCGATCAATACACTATTCACAGCGTCGATCGATTACTCTATTTGAATATAGATCGACGCTATTGGCCAAGCGTTAACGCGTGGGTTGAATGTGCTCACTAAGCTTGCTAGATCAGCTCTCGCCTTACTCTAGCAAGAATCTTAGCTCAATTAGAATGGTTTCAGGATGAGATTGAAGCTATCGCTTATATCTAACATTCCTAGGGCAAGTTCTAGGTAGCTAATCTAGAAGCAGGCATTAATAACAATCCTAATGAGTATTATCACAACTCAGCAATCTATAGTTGAGGCTAATCCCTCATAACCTATTTAAACCCTAAAATCTAACAATGGAACGACTCAGACATGGCTAAACAATTCATAACAACAATTAGGTAAGAAAACTTCATTAGAATAGTAAATAGATATCATTGGAGTTCCAATCACAAATATAACTTTGGATCTTCTCTCCAATCTATCAAAATCTTAGAAAACCTTTGCTGAAAATAGTAAAACAAGAAAACACAAGAAAAGCACACTTTGCCTCTAACATGGTGGCAAAGCTTATATAATTAGGTTAAAACTCATCAGGCTTGTAAATTGGTGAAGACTTGGGCTTCAAGTCGGCTTTGAGCAAACGGGCTTTCTGCGTGCTTCGCTGTTTGTCGATGTTCTGATGTGAACATCGATCGATATTTCTCCCTCAGTATCG
>NC_027754.1:9930171-9930743 GCF_000695525.1 Brassica oleracea var. oleracea
AGTTTGATTGATAACTTAGAAATGGCGTGGAACGTGAGATGGGTTCGATACGGTATTCGGGAGATAGCATCGGAGGGTAGACGAGAATGCATGGACTGATGTCGAATCGACGTTTCGGAAGAGCTCGGTCGCTACGTAGCGACCGAACTTTGGTTCGAGCTCGGTCGCTACGGCTCGTTTGAGCGGGATGGGCGTTTGGTTGCTATGTAGCGACTGAGCTTTGGCTCGAACTCGGTCGCTACGTAGCGACCGAACTTTGGTTCGAGCTCGGTCGCTACGGCTCGTTTGAGCGGAATGGGCGTTTGGTTGCTATGTAGCGACTGAGCTTTGGCTCGAACTCGGTCCCTACGTAGCGACCGAGCGGGGCACGCGTTTGGTCGCTGCGTAACGATCCTTCTCGAGCTCTTGTCCGATGATTCGCGTTTCTTCTGCAAATTTTTTTCGTAAAGAAGAATCTATTTTGAAAATATATTTAACGAAGAATTTTTCTACGTTTTTCTTCTTCGGGGATTTGGACGTTAACTTCGTCGTAACCGTTTTTGACCCCAACAGTTAGCCCCCCAGCACATTGG
>NC_027754.1:9930968-9931592 GCF_000695525.1 Brassica oleracea var. oleracea
GAAAAGCATGAGATGTCAAGTAAGAAGAGGAGTTCGAAGAAAGGGTCTTTGCCCGCGAATGTTTCTGAAGAGCTTCGAGTGCCGAAGATGGAATTCATTCCTCATTCGGTAGACCCCGCCGAGAACGAGGCGTGGTGGGTGGCGTGTTACGGTTCGATCACGCCTCCCATAGAAAAATCGTTCCCGGTCATGAACCGTCGTCTGGTGGAGGCAGGTGCGCCGATTAGGAGCACTAGTGGATTTCTCGAGGTCATGCGGTCGTTCTACCATATTTCGGACGCGGTGGAATTCAGGGTTCCTATTCAGGATTCTTTGTCAAGGAGAGTGCGCTAGTAGTCCCCCGGAGGGCTTCTTTACATGTTACGAGGCATTTGTAGTGCGTTGCCGTTTATGGTTTCCGATCCCCAAGATCATCGTCCATGTGCTGGGTCGTTTCGGGGTGGCGATAAGCCAACTGAATCCTCTTAGCGTCCAGCACCTCATAGGGATCCTGGTCCTGAGCTACGAGCATGGTCTCTCTCTCTCCGTTGATCATTTTGAAGCGCTTCTTTGATTACAGATCATCCGGGACACGGACACGTACAGGCTAGTTCCTCGGAACTTCATGTCAGTGGTAAAGGGGTT
>NC_027754.1:9932242-9932816 GCF_000695525.1 Brassica oleracea var. oleracea
CTCCGTCGGGAGCCTTTGGAAGACGCAGGAAGATGACTACGTTTTCGAGAGGGAGATGGAGTTAATGAAGGGTGGCATGAAGGATCACGCTCACGCTGAGGCGTGCATTCCTCCGATCGACGGGAAGATCCAGGGATTCTGGGATCCCATCCCGGTTTCCCCTGATACCGTAGAGACTACGGCTGATTTTGCTGGTGATGATGAGGAAGTGAACTTTCCCGCAGATGCATTCGGGGCTTGCTTGTCCAGGAGTTTTAACTTTGACCTGTGAGTGTTTTGGCGGGAAGGAGTTTTTCCCTTTATCTAGTATTTAGCGGCTGAGTGTGGCCTTTGTTCGTATATGTCTGGCCGAGTGTGGCCTTGAACCCCTACTGCTATGTGGTTTATATAATGGATGTCTATTTGGGTTTACTTTGTTTAGAGCGGGTTTAAAGTGAACATGAGTTGTCATCTCATATTTATCTTCGTTGAGGTGTTCAATCTGTTAGTTCGTTCGAGAGGTGAGTTTTCGTAGAAATCATTTACGATTTTTCGGGAATGTTGAGTTATGAACGAAGAGACATGTTTTAGGAAT
>NC_027754.1:9932974-9935192 GCF_000695525.1 Brassica oleracea var. oleracea
TACGAATCGAGCATCTTTCCAGAGACAATTTTTAAGCCAACTGGAAGTGCTAGACCAAAATTTTGGATTTTTTTTGTAGCGCGCTTTCGTCCTTGTGCTGGACGTTTGAAGATCAAAAGAGTGATCAGGTTTCGTTTGTTTAAGACGGCTGATGTGTTCGTCGGGGCCAATCGACGAACGGAGTGTAAGATTTGTAGTGGTCGCGTTCGGACAATTTGTTCGTATCATCTCGATTTTTAACTTGGCGACGTCTTGCAGTTATTTCAAAGACTATACGTATATTGCTGAAGTGAGATTGTTTTGCGATTTTGTCTTAAAAAGAGCGATGAATATTTCGTAAAAATTTTTGAAATCTTGATAGAATTCGATTATAATAACGCATCTTTTCCTGTGTGGGAGTATGCGAGTATACGCACCCACTCCCCCCCCCCCCTTTTTGGAGAGGGGGATAGCTGAACTCGTCCTTCGACGAGCTGCCTACGTACCCCTTTCGAAGATCAAGCCATCTAGTAGTTCCGTAGTTCTGTTTTATGCCGCGAGCGTTTTTACTCGGCGGTTGTCGCTGTGTTGACCGCCTTGATCGAGATGATCGTGGCAGGGTCAGTGTTCTCTTCCGGAAGTTCCGGTTGAATTGTAGTGTTGGCTTCGGCCTCATGTTGAGTTTCAACGCCCAAAGCGTCTGCGTCGGCAGACGATATGAAATCGTTTTTTCTCGAAACGTTGTTGGTCGAAGACTTATCGATCTTCGTGCGTTTGCGATTTGCCATTGCGGAGGTTGTTATCTGTCTTAACTTGTGTTCTGTGAGGAAGCACAGTCCCGATTGTTTCTGACATCCCCAGATAGCTGCGACTCCGTTTGGGGTCGGGAATTTAATGCCGAGGTGGTACGTCGATGGAACGGCTTGCATAGCGTTGAGCCACGGGGTTCCCATGATCACGTTGTAGATGGCAGGATGATCGACTACCGCGAACTCTACGATTTTTGTGACCTCCTTGGCCATGACAGGTAGCTGAATTGATTCGAGGGTCATCGATACTTCGCTAGAAAAGCCTGTGAGCGGTTTTGGAGTTGGAGTTACTTCTCCTTGTTCAATTCTCATCCGATTGAGAGTGTCGCGGAAGATTACATTCACCGTGCTCCCCGTGTCAACGAGTACTCTTCCGACTTCCAGATCTCGTATGACGAGGTCTATGACGAGCGGGTCGCAGTGAGGCTGATCAATCCCGCTGGCTTCCTCCTTTGTGAAGGTGATTGAGCAGTTCTGATCATCTTTGGTGGGAGACCATGTAGGCCAGTTTGCGCTCGACTCCGCCTTCCGCTGGTAAGCCTTGATGGCGGAGACCGTATCGTTGCAGAATTGCGATCCTCCGATGATCATGTTGACTCCTGCCGCGTTTATCCCCGGATTGGTTTCTTTGGAGAGATCTCTCCGCGGGGAGATTTCTGTCCGGCTTCGGGGGGGCGATAGGTCTCAAGGATGAGATCTTTCACGCTGGTTACTTCCGAAAGTTCTCCGGCTAGTAGCTTCGCGGCCAGCCTCGCTCCCAAGACCTTGCAGTTAGTCGTGGAGTGTCCTCGGGATTGGTCGAACTCGCAGAAGGGGTTTTCGTCATATCCTTGGTTTGCGAGTCCACGTATTACCCGTGGTTCGGCCCTGGTCTGAGCCGATCGCGTAATTATGTGCTCCTTGAAGTTCTTCCCCCTCGTGATGGACATACTTGTCGTTATGGGGGTTCTTCTTCCTTGTTTTCGGGTCTGCATCTTTCGTGGACGATCTTGCCGACTTATGCTTCTGCGATAAGATTTTCGTTTCTTCCTCGATCATGATGTAGTCTGTCGCCTTGTGGAGGGCGTCTTGGATCGTCTGTGGTTTTTCGAGGGATACCCATTTTCTGAATTTCAACTTGTACCAGAGATTTGAGATTTTACGGCTCTTACTTCTGCCGCAGTCTTGGTGATATAGTCACGAAGATCGCGTATATCCGATGTCTCGTCAGCAGGTTTCCGCGCTTGTCGGCGTTTACTACGATTGAGCTCGGTTTGCTTTTCAGCCAGCTCTTCCTGTTCGTTCAAATAGAGGATTTCCTCCTCTTCTGTCATTGGTTTGTCGAACGGAGAGCTATCCCGAGTGAATCGGCTTCTGGTCCTTCTTGGATGTCTGTCGGTGTCTTCATCAGTATTGTTGGAGACATCGCTAGGATCCAGATCGACTTGCTC
>NC_027754.1:9936149-9958083 GCF_000695525.1 Brassica oleracea var. oleracea
AAATTTCGTATTTATCCGCGGAAACTTGACATTTATCTTCCCTTGCGGACCAAGCGTGAACCGACATGCAGTTTACGGGCTGTTGGTTAAGAAATCATAAGTTGGGCCTCGAGTCGTGTCTTAGGTCCCTTTGGGCCGTCTTTCGACTCGAAGCGTTTATTACGGCTTCTTTCGATAAAGAATGAACTTTCCGCGGTTTTACGCTAAAGTTTGATTGATAACTTAGAAATGGCGGGGAACGTGAGATGGGTTCGATACGGTATTCGGGAGATAGCATCGAAGGGTAGACGGGAATGCATGGACTGATGTCGAATCGACGTTTCAGAAGAGCTCGGTCGCTACGTAGCGACCGAACTTTGGTTCGAGCTCGGTCGCTACGTAGCGACCGAACGAGCGTTTCATCGCCACGTAGCGACCGAGCGGAATGGGCGTTTGGTTGCTATGTAGCGACTGAGCTTTGGCTCGAACTCGGCCGCTACGTAGCGACCGAGCAGGGCACGCGTTTGGTCGTTGCGTAACGATCCTTCTCGAGCTCTTGTCCGATGATTCGCGTTTCTTCCGCAAAGGTTTTTCATAAAGAAGAATCTATTTCACAAATATATTTAACGAAGAATTTTTCTACGTTTTTCTTCTTCGGGGATTTGGACGTTAACTTCGTCGTAACCGTTTTTGACTCCAACAGCGACTGTCGATCGATGCTTGTTGATGTCTGTCGATCGATGTAGGGTGAGAAACGTTGGTGGCACGCTGAATTCTGGCGATGTCTTGCCTCATCTTTTCCATGCAAGTAGTTAGCCAACTGATACTATCATTCAATGGATAGTATACACCATCAAGCTTCATCTGGAAATCTCCTTTGTTCTTCTCTTGTTCTCCCCAAACTCCATAGAACATCTCATTGATCTCGTCCTTGGTGTAGAACTCTGGTACTAGCTTGGTTTGTGTGAATGAACTAGCATGTTCTGGGAGACAGATGTAGTTTGGCTCATCTCTTGAAGCTCTTTCCAGAAGTCTTCTGATATCATTGTTGTGAACATGAATAGTGTGTCCATCTACATCTCTGGCGTATCCCTTATCATCTCTATAGATTCCATACTCATCCTTCTCTTCCCAGTAGAATTTCCTAGTACCAAAAAAATCAAAAGCCTTTCTGCCAAATTCTGGACGTCTGTCGACCAATGTTGGGACATCCACGTCGATCGATGGTCGAGTAGGATGTCAAGAATTTTCTTTGAAGCATTTATCTATGCCACCAGCTGTGTCATAGAACTCCTTTGTAACCTTATGCTGGTGTTCTGGAATGTTGTGTTGTTGCACTAAGAGGTTGTCTGCTCCATTGGCTGTCTGAAGGATGTCTGCAATATCCTCTCGAGATACGTGCAGTGTACGACCATCTATTGCTTTTGCGAAGCCATCTGGGTCCCTGAAAATATCAAATTTGTCTGGTGTTAGATACTGGTTATCAAATTTAGGTTTTTCGCTTACGGTAGTTTTTGGTTTTGGACAGATGTCGATCGATGTTGTCTGGTCGATGTCGATCGATGTTGAAGGATTGATGTCGATCGATGGACAGCTCGCTCTGTCGATCGGATGGCTGAAACGTGTATTTTCCCAAGCTGCTTCTGCTCGTTTATGTGAAACCTTCATGAAGTTCATCAGCTCCTTGATCAGGGTATGCTGTCTCTACTGGGTAGCTCTCGTGATAGCGATCATCTGCCAACTGTCAATTGAGTAATCTCCGTCTCGGGCATAGTCGACGTTAGTATCGATCGATGGGTAGTAGTAGGCGATGTAGGTCGATGCTCAGAGGCGGTTTGGTTGATGAAGCTGAGTGTCGATTGATGCTGAAACGTCTCTGTCGAACGATGGCGACTTCTTTTTCCAAGAGGAATGATGGAAAAGTTTATCTTCCTCGTCAAGAATCGATTTTATCTATAGCTCGTTCTTCCTCATAATCTTCATCATACTCCTTCGTATGCATGGTGTGTGCTGCCATAGTGGGATTGTAGTAATCGTTTTCCCATTCTCCTTGACTACTGTTGACCAATTCTTTCCCTGCTGCGTCGGTCGATTTTTGCTGGGAATTGTCGATCGATGTTGCAGTGTGAGTTTTGATTGACGCCGAGTATTCTATCTCGTACTTGGCTCTACAGTGGCATGCTGCAATGATTCCTCGATCATTGATTCTTCTGGAGGACGTCTGTGGCTTCTTGACTGGAATAGGGTTGTAGTGGACATGAGGATCTATGAGTGTTAGGCACAACTGGTTGGTTTACAAGTTGCATACTGCTCCTATTGTTGACAAGAAGGCTCTCCCAAGTAATAGAGAAGAGTTCTAGTTTAGCTTGATGTCCAAGACATGGAAATCAACTAGAACTAGGGCATTACCAATCTGCACCTCTAGGTCTCTCACAATACCTCCTGAGTTCCTCTGAGAACAATCCATAAAAGTGAATAATTCCTTGGAAGGCTCCACCTGCAGACCCAGATGATCTGCCATAACCCTAGGTACGATGCTGACTGATGCTCATGTGTCGCACAAGGCATGTGGGAACTCAATACCCTTAACCGTGCATGGTATTACAAATTACCCAGGATCACTCTTTTTCTTCAATGTAATCTTCTTCCTCATCCATTCTCTAGCTTCACAGAACATTCTCCTAATGTCTTCTTCTGTCTCTCTAGTTTCTCTGAAGAACATCCACAATCTGTGGGTAAAATAAGCCTCCTCGAATGGCTTATCTAGAGGAATCCTGAAGACTCTTTTTCGGAAACTTCCCTTTTCCTTCTCGTTAGCCCCCTTCTTCAGATGTTTTGCCACTTTTTCCTTTCTTTTCCTTAGGGTTATTCCCGAAGGAACCCTATCAACTTCCATAGGATCTGTTCCATCATCTGAAGGTGTCCTGACGGTCTCTGGTGGGTTTTCTGAAGGTTTGAGTTTGGGCCTGAGTGCATTAAGACATTCAACATCTATCTTTGGCATCTGCACTCGATATGTAAGAGGTGCTCGTCGATCGATGGGTGCTGGAGGTTGTCGATCGATGGAGGTCTCTTGAAGTCGATCGATGATGGGGTCAGAATGTCGATCGATGACGGGGTCAAAATGTCGATCGATTTTTACGTAGACAGGACTGGGTGGATGTGGGTGTTTTGCTGCGAACTCCTCGTGAGTCATGATCGTCACGACATTACAAGATGTGGTTGACTCCGTAGGTGTTATCGATCGATGTCCGGGTGAGGATGTCGATCGGTTTTGGTTCACCTCTGTCGACCGATGTTCATGGCTCGGCGTCGATCGACACCAATGCAATCCGCCGAAACTCATCAGACTCTCTACTTCGAAATCTCCTTCTTGCAGCTTCTCTTCCTTCACCACGTGCCTGAAATCATCCCCAATGATGGCATTCACGTGGTGCTTCATCACATCGTCTTCTACCCCTCTTGTCAAGGCTCCCTGCCTCTTAACAAATTCTCCTATCTGAACAACCTGCATCTCCAGCTTCTTCACATGAGTGCTCAAAGTCTCAAACTTTGTGTTCAGGTTGGTGTAGACAGAATTAATATTCCCATTGAAGTCCACTGTCATGCGCTGCTGTCCCTCAAGAACCCTATCAAGCATCTCTTCAATCTCGCTCTCTTGAGTAGGCGGTGGTGGCTTCTGGTAGTAGGAGTTTCCATAACCCATGTTGTTGTTGTAGTTGTTGCTGTAGGGTTTCTGGTGCTGCGAACTCTGGTTGAAATTGCCCATATGTTCATAGGAGTTTCTGTTTCCACCTTGGTTTCCAAAATCTTGGAATCCAGTTCCACTGATGAAGTTCACATCTTCTTCCTCTCACATCTTCTTCCTGAGAAGCTTGTGAACACTGTCCAACTTTCCCTTCACTTCAATCATCTGATCATTCCCAAGGATGGTGGCAGATCTCTTCCTCTCAAAGTCAGTGTTCTTGGTGCTGCTGCTAGATGCAAGGTTTTCAATGACCTTCATTGCCTCCTCTTGATTCCTGGTGTTGAATTTCCCATTGCTGGAAGCATCAAGAGCCTTCTGGTACACGCGATGCCTCTGTAGAAAGTACTGAGAAGTTGTACTTCATTGAATCCATGGTGTGGACAGTCTCTCTGATAAGACTTAAATCTGATCTAGGAGATTCTGAATAATTATGCAGGCTCCTGAGTGAATGTAGCAATCTTCCTCCTCAAGTCTTCAGCACGCGCTTCATCAAAGAAGTTTCATAAGAATGCATTCTTGATGTCGCTCCAAGATGTGAGAGATCCTGGTGGTAACTGCTTAAGCCAATGTGAAGCATCTCCAGCAAGTGAGTACTTGAAGAGCTTGCATAGAAGGTAGTCTTCAGAGACTCCCTCGCCTTTAATAGCAGATATAAGATCCTCGAACCTCTCCAGATGGTCCATAGGATGCTCGTGAGATAACCGATAGTAGGGTGTCTATCCAACGAGTATGTAGTACTGCGGCTTCAACTCGAAATCCCTCTGAATAGTCGAAGGACAAATGACTGATCTGTTGGTATAGATTTGATCTAGACGGTTGTAGTCAGCCAATGTTCTGGGTCGAGCAGCCTCATCTACAGGTAGAGTAGCGCCTGTAGCATCAGCATCGGACTCAGGGATTGCAGCCCCCTGAGCATATATCCTTTGACCTGTTGCATTACGCAGATGACCCTCCTGTTCATGCAGTTCTCCTCTCTCATCACGTACAAGAATCAAAATCGGAACCATGTCTCGCGGCTCAGTATCGATCGATGTTCGGACTCAAGTATCGATCGATGTTCGATGGAAGATGTCGGTCTATGGAAGATGAGTGTCTTCGGTCGACGGTGGTGAGCGAGTGTCGGTCGACGGGACTAGTGCATGGGTCTACGGTGGTTGACAAAAATCGAGCGACGAACAAGTGTTGTTATCGATCGATGAGGAGCGCGCTTCTTTGCTGATTGAACGCTCCAAGCTTGCAGGATCGGGTGAGAATAGCAATTGAGTTTCCTTGTTGCTTCTGGTACTGCTGGGGATGTACCTGAAAATCCAAGAATTTTTTTCTTATGTCAGAAACATAACAAAATTAAATCTAATACGCGAACAAAGCTCCCCGGCAACGGCGCCAAATTTGATATCACTCAAATTACTCTAAGGAGTGAATTTACTTTCTCAAATAAGAGTTTCAATTGTAGTACTTAGGGATCGAATCCACAAGGAGCTAGGGAAACTAATAAATCTAATTGGATTTGTTAAGTAAGGTGGTTTAATGATTTAAATGTAAAGTTGCAGTTTGTTGAGTAAGTAATTGCTCGATTGATTGGTTGAGGTTTTGGTGCTTAAAAAGGAAATAACCAAATTTAGGGTTTTTATTCAGGAAACTTAGAATTATAATCCTAAAGATGTCTAATGAGTTGCATGCATGATAATGTAGAGCTCAACACTTATAAATGAACCACTAGGATCTCGCTTTCTAGGTTCGTCTATTTACCAGTGTCGATCGATGATTTTATATGAATATCGATCGATACACTATTCGCAACGTCGATCGATTATTCTATTTGAATATCGTTCGATGCTATTGGCCAAGCGTTAATGAGCGGGTTGAATGTGCTCACTAAGCTTGCTAGATCAGCTCTCACCATACTCTAGCAAGAATCATAGCTCAATTAGAATGGTTTCAGGATGAGATTGAAGCTATCGCTTATATTTAACATTCCTAGGGCAAGTTCTAGGTAGCTAATCTAGAATCATGCATTAATGACAATCCTAACGATTATCACAACTCAGCAATCTATAGTTGGGGCTAATCTCTCATAACCTATTTAAATCCCAAAATCTAACAATGAAACTACTCAGACATAGCCAAGCAATTCATAACAACAATTAGGTAAGAAAACTTCATTAGAATAGTAAATGGATATCAATGGAGTTCCAATCACAATTATAACTTTGGATATTCTCTCCAATCTATCAAAATCCTAGAAAACCTTTGCAGAAAATAGTAAAACAAGTAAACACAAGAAAATCACACTTTGCCTCTAACATGGTGGCAAAGCTTATATAATTAGGTTAAAACTCGTCAGGGGTAATCTTGTAAATTGGTGAAGACATGGGCTTCAAGTCAGTTGTGACCAAACGGGCTTTCTGCGCGCTTCGCTGTCGATCGATGTTCTGATGTGAACATCGATCGATATTTCTCCCTCAGTATCGACCGATGGACGAGCTCGATGGTCATCTCGGGTGCTTGCTCCAAATATCTCCAAAATGCTCCAAAATCATCACTTATCTCCAAATCACTCATGATCTTATAAATATAATAAATAGTCTCTATAATATAATAATTAGTTATAAAAACACATATAAACCATGGGTGAAAGTGGGTCAAATCCATGGCTTATCATCCATAAAAACAAAAAAGGAAGTCAAGAAAGTACGGAAAAAACTATCAAAGGTCTAATGATCAGTTTATCGAATCGAACAAGCTAGATCGTCCGTGGAATTCAGCTCGGCCGTTCGCCGAGCTTGACCAAGTACAGTTCGGCGACCAGCCGAGCTGGATCGAACACGGATTCAGCTCGGCCGTTCGCCGAGCTGGACCAAGTCCAGCTCGGCGAACGGCCGAGATGGATCGAACGCGGATCCAGCTCCGCCGTTTGCCGAGCTGGACCAAGTTTAGTTCAGCGAACGGCCGAGCTGGATCGAACGCGGATTCAGCTCGGCCGTTTACCGAGCTGGACCAGTCCAGTTTGGCGAACAGCCGAGCTGGATCGACCGGAGTCCGTCTTCACCTCGTCCTCGTAACTCCTCTCCCGAGATTGCATCGAACTCATTTTTGTTTCGAATCAATCAGAGGTATCATTGGAAATTTACGATTTAAAAACCGTAAGAACACGTCTTTTCTCGAAGAACATTCAGATTGATCTTATATAAAGGCAACGGTTAGCTGAACACGCAAATTTGCCTACGTTATACGAGGAATTTGAATGTTCTCCAGAATTGACGTCGTTTCGGGAGCATTTTTATTATAAAATCATAAAAATGCCAAAGTCGGAAAACGGCCCAGAAAGGGCCAGAACACGACAAAGAGTCCACTTAAGATTTTATGAAACCAAGCCTAGTCGTTACGACGGTTTATCATTTGTCACCCATAAGAAGATAAATGTCAAGTTTCCGAAGATAAATACAGAGATCAAAGAAAAATGGAATATTTCCGCGAAGCGATAAACTCGACCGAGGGCAGAAAGGGAAAAGGTAAACCGCCTTAGAAGGAGTATATAAGGGGATCGAAGCTGAAGGGGCGAGAGGACACAAAAATTATTACTCAGAGCAATACTTAGAGCGATTTAGGCAACTTTTCGTTTTTGTTATTCGAGCTGCGATTCAATTAGGTTTTCGGCAATCTTAGGTGCTAGAACTAGGGTTTTTTCGCCGACAGCTCTATCAGCCAAGGCCTTTACCTTGTTGAAACGCTCATACGCAGATTCGGAATAAAGACCAATTTCGTTCTCTTTTCAATTCTCATATTTTTCCGTCTGTTTTTTCGTGTTCTTGATTGTTTGACGTGTGGTTTAGCAGATATCCGGGACCTCTGGAAAATTAGGGCTTTCATAACTTTCCTAATTCAACGGAAATCGACGGTGCGAATTTCGGTTCCCACATCTAACCAATTCATGCTAAGACGTACAAGCACCAGATCCATACAAGCATGATTTCTTCAGCATTTGTTTCAAGCTTAGCGTTGGAGGAAGAGATGGTTTGATTGTATTACAAGATGATGGAAGCACCTGAAGCATTCCGTTTTCAATGAGACATCATGAAGCATATGATGGAAAGAAGAAGAAGTTGGGATCACAAGATACTGAAGAAGGACTAAACCGTTCGAGGTATACTTTGGCTTGAGGCAGATTTGGGATGCAACACTCAAAGCAAAACATTGACATGGCCGATGCTCAGAGAATTACAAGAAGGATTTGGTAGCAAGCTATTTGGAGATGAATGCGATGAGTAGTTGGTCGAGAGTCAATAATTACTTCAGAGAGTTGAGATCAAGTTGGACAGATTTCAAGAGTTCAAGAAGTAGTATTTTCTACACAAGGTATGGGACCGATTGAAGATTCAGTTTACGGAGTTGGTACAATTAGATGTTTCCGCCAGGAGGTTCAGGTCAATTTAATTAGATACAACAATTTCAGCATCGAGATATGTGGTCGAGTGAATTTGATTCATCGATTATGGTTTGGAGAATAAGCCAAAGATCATACAGAATTTTTTTGGGAAATTAGCCAAGAATCTTGGACTAGATAAAAGACCATAGAGTTTCAGAGCTTCGAGGAGATGTTAGAGTATGACGTGAATATTAATGAAGTTATTGCTGAAGAAGTTCACCAAATCCTGCAGACAGTTTATTTTACAACCGGTGCAGACCAAAGGTCAGTTTCAAGCAGTGAGTTAAGTAAGTCGCTGGGATGATTTTGGGTCTATGTTTCATCAGATCAAGACCAAGAAGCCTGAGTTGTTATGATGTAGACTTGCCAGGACAGTATAGTCAGGATCGTCCAAGTGCGAGAAATTATTGATTATTTGCATCAATGTGTTTCAGTGATTCCCTTGTGAAGAGTAAAGATGATTATTTTATCCTAGCCCATGAAGTTACCCGGTTCTGTTACCTATACCTAGGATACCACTTGTTGAACTTGTTCGCTTTTCCTTACCGTTAGTCCACATCCAAGTGTTAGGCTATTTTGGTAGAGCCTACACTTTATAGTTGCCTGGACCGTCAAAACCCTGAAAGGTCCAATCACAGGTTTGCTTCTTATCCCATAGTGTGTTGTGTGCATTTTTAAAAATTTATGAATGATTGAAAAAAAATTAAATATGTGGATTGTGATCAAGGTGTCGTAAGAGATCTTACCTATGGATGGAATTTTCCGCCCATATTGTGTTTTATTCGGGAACAACACATAGTTGTAGTTCCCGAGCACTGTCATAGTATTAGAAAGGATTCACTTTTGTGAATTCAAGTCTACCGTTCTTATTCCTAGAAGTACGGGCTGCCAGTTAAATTAATGGTATGCCTTCCACATTCCTTAGTACTTCTGTTAGAGCGGTATGTTTCAATCTAGATGAGATTGGCTATCTAGTTACTGAGCTCAATTAGGATGTCAAGGAAAGAAGTATTTGGAAGAAGACCCGTCACCGTTGGCCTACAATGGTATTCTACCAAGTGTTTGAGCACCACTCATATCAGTTTGGCAAGTTGAAAACCTTTTGGGAAAATGGTGAAGAAGTGTACTCTAGTAACTTTACCGTTTAGAAAGTAGAAGATGAAAAGGAGCATAGTAGAGGACAGTCTGATAATCATGGAAGATGAAGATGTGTTTAAGGCATTGAAAGGATGGTCGACATCTAAAAGTAACTCGTTCAGTATTCTTGTTGTCATGTACAAATTCTGTAAGAGGAGACATGGGAGAAGGAGCCCAAGTCCTACCTGAGGCTAAGAATGATGATTAGAAAACAGATGAGAAGTTGTACACAAGGTTAGTTAGAAAAGACGTAGGAGAAAGAACTCAAGTTCTACCAGAAGATTAAACTAGATGAGTAGAAAAGAGATGTTAAGTGAACGCTGAAGAAGATTGATGAGTTAAAGAATAGGTATGACAGGTTGTTAAAATATCGGAGGATGTATCAATACATAAAGTATGAAGTCATCGTACAAGAGTACTCAGTTGATGAATCAAGCTTGGTATATACGGACCTGTTGAATCCTCAGTTGCTGGACAGAAGAAAGAAATCAAAAAGCAATGGAACAAGACTTGATCATGGGAAACATCAGAGAGATTAACTTGTTCAGAAAATTATGAAGAGGGTCTCAGATAGATCAAAAGTGTATAGAGTACTGTAAGTGAAATCATTCTTGGAATGGGTGAGTGTGTATATTTGAGAGTAGCACCCTTGGTCCGAATCATGTTGGTGTGATTGATTGTGCATGTTCTTGTTTGATTGTTGCACGGTTAATCAAGTTAACACTGACCAGACTGGAGATGTTACTTTCACGTATGGCACATCACCTAACGTTCCAAATTTCATATTGCTGTTATGGGGGAAAGCCAGATAGAAAATGTTGAGATGTGATAGTCTACAGAGACAAGATTGTTAGAAAAAGTATGCATACCGCAGTTGACAAGAGTTGTGCAGAGTAAACAATTTGGTTATCTTGAAAGTAGCTGCTCAGAAAACAAAGGATCGGTTAGGGGAATCAAGGAATCGACCATGAGTTGTTTTGATATGGGCAAATGAAGATAAGTTCAGAGCTAATATCCAGAACTCCTTTTAGAGACAGTGTTCTGTAAAGTGTGTACAGCTATGTTTTCAGAATTCAGGGACGAATTCTTTTGAGGGGGGAAGAATGTAATAACCCTCACGAGCAGATAGAATTTTGGTCAAGAAAAATTCCACTTGACCAATTTGGAGTTGGTTCGACAAGAATTAAAAATAAAAATTGACCCGGTGAATTATTCTCGACGGGACTGTCTCGTGGCCAAAATAGCTAATCTTGATAGTTCTGGTCGAGTTTTAATTATTATGGTCAAGTTTTATTCAATCCGGAAGGGTTTATATAAAAGCAAGGCGAGAACCGATGGATGGGAAACATTTGATCGAGAAATGGTCGGGAATACTTTCAGCCGCTTGCGAGTCATGTGCATGCCTTGTGCTGCCTGCCTGCTTGCTTCATTTAGATTATCATGTGACTGTCACAAGCTACCTGCCTACTTGTTCATTAAATAAGTCACATGTTGGTCACAAGCTACTTGCTTCAGCTGCTTGTAGCTTTCTTCATGAAAGGAAAAGTTCAGCTGCTTGTGCTGCTTGATGTGCTAAAGTATGTCTCCACCTGTCTAGCCTCAGCTTTGCCTAAGTAACTCCTTATTCTTTAAAACACCTTCTTCTCTCCTCTGGACGTTCATAACCTGCAGCATAACAAGAGAAATTTTCAGAGAAAAAACAATGAGAAAGAAGAGAAAAAGTGAGAGAAAAATCAGAAAAAAAAAGGGAAAATTAACCACGACCTTAGATGACTTTCTTCCATCCTCTAGCTCAATTCCCTGCTGTGTAAAAGATCAGAAGGTGAGGTACCCAGGGTAAACCCTAGGCCTTGTTCTGTTTGTGTGATGAACCGATTCTGATTTATGTTTTTAAAACAGTCCAGCCATGAGTTCAGTTTAAGGGGAGGATTATCTGAGTTCAGATGGCCATCAGTTGCTGTTGTAAGCTTCAGTCTCTGGTCTCAGACATGTCTTGATCAAAATCAGATGTTATTTAGTTAAGCCGTTGTCATGGATCAATTGTCTAAGCCTTTCTTCGGTTCAGATTTATTTATTTCAGATTAAATCAGTTTGCTGAAATAATCAGCTCATCTGTTATGAACTGATTGGATTTAATCTAAACTGAGCTATGGCCTTAACTACACTTGAACTGAATTGATTAAGCTTGTCCTGAACTGAGCTGTTAGGAACTGATTTAAATTTCTTCTTCAGAACCGAACTGGTGGGTCGATGATCATGTTCCGAATTGTTCCGTTTCAGGTCAGTAGTTGAGTAAAGTTTAAAGGATCACCTTGCTCATCCAGTAGAACCGTACAAAGTCTAGATGGTTAAGGAGAGTGGTCGGATCAGCCGGATCCTTGTGGTGGTTTTCAATCAAGAATGTTCCAGAAGCCGAGTGTGATTAGCTTGAGCTTGAGTCTAGTCTTCCTTAGCCAATCTCATGGATTTAAAGGTGAGTGTAGATAGTTGATTAATTAAAGAGATATGAATTAGTGTTGCATGATTGAAAATGTATATGATTGATAGGCTTTGTCTCTTGATCAATATTGAATTGGTGAGGTGTTTACTTAGTGTAAAAGCTTATTAAATATTCATGAATGTTCATAGAGGTTTACTCCCGAGCCATAGTACTTGTTCTCAAGTACTAATATATAATATAATTAAGTATGGAAGTATTAATCATGTGAAGTCTTATTATAAACCTGTCTTCCAAAATATTCCCGTATGAATGATTATTACTGTGTATTGTTCCTGTGATATAGAACAAGGTCACGAAGACACGATGATAGGGTCGCACCTGGAGGCCGTGTAACTGCACGCAGCGTTAGATGTTCGATCTTTGAATATCTGATGGCGATGATGGTGATGCTAACTCGCTAGACTCGTTTAGCCTTTGTGGTTTCTCGATTATATGAATGATATGAGACAGGAAGTGAGATATATGACTAGATTTACAATGATGGAAGGATATGCCTTATATATAAATACCAGTTATGGAATTTATTTCCACTGCATACAAATGGAGTTGATTGCTTGAGATATTATTAATATATGTTGGGGTGAGGGACTAGGCTCACTGAGTAAACTAGTTACTCATGACTCATTTGTGATGCAGGTAAACAGTAGGCAGGAGACCTTACTCTAGGACAGGAAGTAACATCATTAGCCAGCGGTAGTTTTATTATCCTTGCAAAGTCGTTTTGATATTTCTTATGTATAAGATTTGTTGACCAAAACCTCGAGGTTAATTTATAACAAATTTTGTAAGATGTTTTTGAATGATATATAAAGAATTTTTTTTAAAGTACGGGTTCCATATGATATTAGTCCTTGTCCGGACGAACTAACCATCAGGTATTGCTTTGTCGGGTTGAAAAGCCTAGAGTGATATCCGATAGGAGCGTTGGTGTTCTTTGATTGTTGGTCTAAGGCGATCGAAAGTATTCTGAGAACCTCAGATCGACCATCGCGGAACATCGACCGTGTCATTTCCGGTCATCTACGATCGGGGGTGTCACAGACATGGAGACGTTTTGTGCCAAATGCACCACTTGCCTAAAACATAAATCCAAGTTACAATCATAAGGTTTATATACGCCACTATCTATTCTAAACACACCATAGTTGAACATTTAAATTCTTGAAGTCATCCACGAGGATTCTATCTTTGTAGTTGTTGATAAGTTTTCTAAGATGGTCCATTTATACCATGCACCAAGAAAAAATAAATCTCACTTAAACGATTGGCCTATTCTTCAAAGAAGTGGTTCATCTACATGGTGTACACAGAACTAGTGTCTTTGATCGTATAACAAAATGCCTAGTTATTTTTGGAATATACTGTGAAAAGCTTAAAACAAAGTTATTTTTCTCAACTACTTGTCACTCTCAAACCGCTGGCCAAATTAAGGTAGTAAATCGTACACTCTCACAATTATTGAGAGCCTTGGTTGGTATTAATCTAAAACAATGGTTTTCATGTTTACATTTCATTAAATTTGATTAAAACAATGCCAAAACTATGCTACTAAACATTCTCCTTTAAAAGTTGTGTTGGAGGTGGATTTCGCACCCTATCAATCTTCGGCCCAAAATGCAGAAAGGCCCATTTCATCTAAAGACCCAAAGAAAAGTCTAGAGCCCGCTTTGTTAGAAGACAAAATCCTACAAAGTATATGAACATTTTTTTGGACGCGAGACTATACTTTACAAAACCACTTGTCAAAAAAGAATGTCTAACAAGTTTTCAGAGTATGGATGATATAGTTTGGAAGCATTAAATACCCTTCGGGCGAAGTGAACTACATCTGTTTCACATCGAATATATGACATCATTGTCCTGGGAACAAATACTGATCTCATCATTAACAACGACGATTTGTATTCTCGTCGTATTTAGGGTGTCATTCCTTCTGGATCTGAATTTTCGCTAAGAAGTTTAAAGAAAGAATCTATAGAGATCAACACCAAATCCAATATTCTCTTAATAGTCATTGTATTAGGAGCTTGACTCGTAAGCGATCTCGCTTCGTGCCTAGCTTTCTTTCACCGCTCAATCAAGACAGATCACAAAATGGACCATTAGCAAATATGATATCTAGCATCACACAAGAACAGGTGTAGAGTCTCAAGTGTTGTCTAACTTTATAATTGAGCTACTGATCGAGTTCTCGGAAAAAGTGTCAAACCTAAGAGTGTTACACAACTAGCTGGTTGAGTCCCATCTTCATCTACTTCACTCCATCATCTAGTCAGGCTGGAGTGTTAGTCAACTAATAGATTGATTCCATCATTATCTTTCCAAGAATTCCAATCGACCAAGGGTTATCGTCCACCTCAAGCGTCCATAGACTCTTGATATACCTTGGTTTTTAGGGATTTTAACCATGGTATAAGTCTATTGTTAGAGTCTTTATTATTCGTTCGAGTCTGTTTTAGAGTCTTTTCAGATTCAAGTACGTTTTGAAGCATTTTGAAAATTTTGGAACCATCGAAAGCATCAAGAGGAGTTGTGCTGAAAATTTGAATTCCAAGCCGATATTTGAAGAAAGTGTCGATCGGCACTCCTTTGGTATCAGTCGATACCTATTGCGATTAACCAAAGCTGACCCAAGTTTCAAGAATTTCACTTTGGCCCAGAAATTTCATATTTGCAAGAAGACCCATGGACGTTTTTAACATATTTAGTTTATTTTCCAGCCAATGCTTAGGCTACGCTTTATTCTATTAGTGAGTTTTGGAGAAAAGATCATAAATTCCTTCAGAAATTGATTGGAACTCCAATATTTTTTATTCTTATTTTCTATGCAGTCTATTCAGATTATTGTTATGTTCTGCATGATCATGTCTGGATAATTACCAGTTAGATTTACAGATTTTCTAGGGTTATGAAGAAATGCTGATTAATAGAACTACTAGGGTAATCTGATTATATTCTTAGCTTGGATTGCTACTCGTGCATGTTTTTAGAATAGCTAACTAGAAACTTGATCCTATGATAGTTGTAAGACACGAGACTATAATCAACACTTGAATTGAATCCTTGCTAGTTAAATAACTATTCACACCATGAGTTGGTCTAGAGATTTAGTGGACTAATCGATTAGGTAATTACTGCTTGTTTGCTTCTTTGAATTCGCAAAAAGAGTTAGTCTTTGATATCACAATGAGAGTTGGATAACTTACTATTTGACTTAGAGTTTTAGAATTGCTCCTAATAAACCCTTGAGAGAGTTGCCTGAGGTAATTTGAGCATATCGACCATCGACCATCGACCATCGACCATCGACCTTGTCTCTCGGCCATTGAACATCAGCCGGGCTGTGCATATATCATCTTAAGTTATGTTTTTGAAGTTCTATGAAATTGGTTGATGCTACGTCGATCAGTCGATGATAGGTTATAGCTTTGATTTTTGATGTTATTAAAACAAAAATGTAATCACCAAATGGCTTCCGTCGATCATAGAAAGGTCCACATGTTCCTATCAGAAAGCAAAACACAAACATTTTTACCGTATGTTTATTCTTTGATGTAAGAAAAGCTGGCTAAACTGATGCTTCCGCAATTGAAAAAAAAAATGATTGTTTAATGTACCCAATAACAATTCTGAAAACTTAATTTGACTTATTTCTTATAATTATGTTCTTTGATTATCTAAGTGCAACACCAGAAATTTACATATTAACAAGTGAAATAATTTTCTATTACAGCTAAATGATGATAGGTTCCCACAACCACAAGAACTCAATTCGAATGGAAAGTAAGATATAATAGAGTAGTAAAAATCTATTATTCAATGTTGTGAAATACAAGAACAAAGTTTGAGCTTATTGATCTGTGTATGTAAATAAGGAAATGTTGTCACTGAGAATACATTAAACTGAAAAGTTCCTACAAATACTTGATTTCATTCACACAAGAAAATATCTAGTAATATGTTTTAGTGGTTATCTTATTAAAATCTACAGAAAGAAGTGATTAAATATTGATGCAACAACTACTTCAACAATGGAGGTCATCATTTTAAAACCCACCATCAAAAAAAGAAAAGAATTATCAGACCCTGAAGTCTTCTTGGGTGTAGAATCTGAAGTTGATAATTATTACTACGTAGGAGGGAAGAATCTGTTGAGGTTAAAGGGCAAAGTGTAGAACTCTTCATTACGATTATCACCTCGAAAAGTTCTAAACTTGACCCACCAAGGCATGCCCCTGTCTTTCTTCGATCTCTCAACTTCAACTGTATTGTCCATGAAAACGGCAATGATAAGACCAACAGTAGCTGGAGACATGAACACCGTGTTCAAGAATGCGTTGAACCATCCCGCATTTGTGTGAACTAGCCCGTAGTGTCTAGCGTCCCAGTATTGAACGAAGAACTGAGGTATCGAGATGCCAAGAAAGAGCGAAAGACCCGTGATCATCAAGTTTCTCATTGAGTTCATGTTTGTGAACTGAAGAAACGAGAGACCAACAGCAGCTGCAAAAAGAAAAGAACACAAAAAAATATGTGAATGAATCAAAGGTTTGATGAATAACATATTCATCTTCTTTTTCTTGTCTTACCAACGAGGCCAAAGAGGACACAATGCAATGCTGCGTAAATTGGGACTGGTATGGACGCAAACACAGCACCGAATTTGCCTGTTCGAGAAAGACAACAAAAACTTCAATAAGATCACATGAGGGAAGTACACTCGAATTGTTAAAAGCCTAGGAGCACGAGTATACCCAATACGGAGAAGAAGATCATGAAGCCTGCAGATACTTGAACAACACGACGGCTTCCTACTCTTGTTAACCCAAGAAGTCCTACATTCTCTCTGCAATCAAAATCACATGTAACTCCTTCATTAAGAGAGTCTGTTAATATGTGACAAACCATACAATAGGTAGCTTTTACTTACACTAGAACAGTAGATCCTGTGCCTGTTCCGAAAAGACCGTCAAGCAACACACCAATGCCCTGATTTTTTTTTTTTTAAGAAGAAACATAGCAAAACAAATATATAAGAAAAGTACGGTATGTGATTGAATAGGTTTTGAAACTATTCCCTCACCTGCCATCCAATGCCTCTACTCAACACATAAGCAGGAGGCGGCGTGGCTATGGCTAATCTTGAAGCCGCCAAGTAAGCTCCAGTAGACTGCACAAAACCAATAAATTTAATAACCATCTCACACTTCATTCATCATTCTCTAAATTAATAAGATGAAAACTTAAAAACAGCCTGCTACTTTATACCTCGACCATGGATACAAGAACCGCAGACATCATGGCAAATGAGTGGCCAGCTGAAAATGTTGGAGGACCCCATTGGAGAGGGTACGGAAACTTGAACCTGATGAAACAGTTGTAAAGAGCAAGCAATGAGAATATGGACGATGTAATCACAACAGGAGAGTATTATACCATGGAGCTGTTGATATAAGATTTGCTTGGTCAGTGCGACAACTATGTTGTGTATGCGGTGGCTTGTGTCTGTAAGCTCCACTGGCGGTCAGGATAATGGCGTAGATCCAAACAAAAGATACGCAGATCAAGATCGGGAATCTTTCAAAGATTGGGACATCTTTAAATGGTCTGACATGTTTTAGATACTGCCAAGAAGAATGCGGCGTGATAAGTATGGTATAAATAACTTTGAGAGCAAGGAAAGTAAGTCGGAAACAACGCAAAGGTTCTTACTTGAGTTAGTCCGATGACAAGCAGTAGCATTGGTAGTCCAATCTCAATGCAGTTTCCAAGCTGAATAAAAAAGTTTGAAAAACGATACAGTTAGTGATGTTTAGTGGTGTGGAGTGAGCATTTTGTAAGAGTTACCTGAGGAAATCCTCTCTGGAACATCCCGAGACCAAGCAATCCAACAACTGGTGCCATTCCTAGAGGACTGAAAAACCTGAAATCGTAAAAGAAAAGCAATTAAATGAGAATTTGGATAAAGAAATTGGGTCATTATCAAGGCAATGAATGTAGTTACCTTGAGAAAAGGCCCCATACTTGGCTGTAACCAAGAATGATCTGTATGCTTGATGCTACGATTAAGGCCCCTTGTATGGCTCGCATTGTGTGAATAAATCTCTGCAAGAAGACGATAAACAATTACACCGTGGTCGATTAACAAAGTGGTCTCTGTAGGGCTTTATACCTCATGATCACTGGAGATCCTTTGCAAGGAAGAGTCATTAATGATGTAAGCGATGGGGACTACATAAGCAAAAGAGCCTCCAACAACAGCAGGCAACCTCGTGCCAAAGAGAGCTTGGACAAGTGTCTTGATACCAGCTACAAAGAGAAGTGTCTGCATAACCCGCGCTTTGTCTCCCTTTGGAGATAAAGGTTACAGTTTAGATAAACATGGAAACATTCAAAACATAGTAATCAAATCCTTTTAAAATTTGTAAGTATAAATGGAGGGAAACAGGGATGGATGTAGGCTTACGTCAGTCCCACCCATTGCTGGGACGAGCAATGCCGGTATAAAAGCACTTGATCCAAGCATAAGAATGTAGTTTTGAAATGCTAGCAACACCGTTTCAGCTGCAAGAAACACACATAAATCGTGGTTCCAAAAGGTTCAGAGGAAACAATCAGTGAAAACAAGATGTTCAAAATTAGACCTCAGATTTCTATCTTTGAGAAACTCCATGAAAGGCCCAACAAAACTAGAGTTTCCTTAATTACAATAGTTTGAACAGCAAATTAAATTCATAAGGTCATTGGTCCATCCATACACACATAATATTCAACTGCATACAAACTATTTATATATATATATATACATACAGAGAGAGAGAGGGGGTTTTACGCCAAGGAGGATTAGAGTCGATGCAATACTCAAGGTCTTGATGTTGCTCCATTGGAGGATGGCTTATCTCCGCCATGGCTCCGAGGTAGCAACCAGACGAGGACGAATAAGAAGCAAAAAAAATAGTAGAAGAACCCAGGAAGAAAAGAAGAAAAAAAAAAAAGTAGAGTAGAGATATAAAGTGAGAAAAAAAGGAAAATTAATAAAAAACAATTTAAGAAAAAGGAATATGCAAAGAGAGACAATTGCACTGCGAATTTTAAAGCTTCTCTGTAACTTCTTCTCTCTCTCTGTCTTTCTCCTCTAGCGTGGCGTTGATGAAAGAGAGATCTTTCCTCTTCTTTTTGAAATTGTTTGGTTATTTACAGATTTGCCCCTGATTCGCTTCTGCATTAACCAACTGAGGTGGGGTCCATCGTAACGGAGTTACTTCATTTCTCAGGTTATTTTTGTTCGTTGTTGCATGCGCAAATCTTTAAATGCGCAAATCTTCTTCAACCTGTTTTCTCGGCTTAATATTTTAATTTCGCATTTATGGCAAAATCAGAAAGTAGCAATTTTGCCTTTTTTTTGTCAAAGCAATTTTGTTATTTGTTATTCTTTCACATTTTTTTTTAATATTTTTGGAGTTAACAAAAATTCTAAAATATATATTTTTAATTTAGGTATATTAATTATACAAAATTAAAAATATTATACTTTTAATATATATTTTTAATTGAATTTGCATTACTTAATTTTTACTCCTATTAGTTAAAGATTTGCTAATTTTATTTTTTATACATTTGCTAAATTATATATTATCATTCTCGATGTATATTTTAAAATTTATATATCTTTTTTTCTGGTAACAATGTTAAAATTCATTATAGAGCTTTTATATTTTTTACAGAATGGAAAAGGACAACAAAAAACAGAGAAACAATATTGAACCTACACAGCATACTCAATTTAACTAAACATGGACTGACTTAAGTTTAGAATCTAAAAGCCAAGGATACATCAAAATCAGAACACCCGCTTGCCGCAAAATCAAACCCGCAGTGATTGCGAGAACCTGAACCCGGTAGAATAGCAGCTTGCCCGATGATCAGTTCTTAAGGATCGGGTTCATCAAGAACAGCTTGCAGAGATCTTTTAATTTGCATCTTTCGCGGACATACATCTTCATTTGAGACCAAGACCACCCACCTAGACAAGGACGAGCTTTATTTGGAGAAGGAGTAACCAAGACCCGCCACTAACCATCGAACCAACACCAAAACGATAGAGAAGCAATCACTACCTAAAGCGTACAGGATGCAGCCCTAGATCTACCCCCTGAAACCTGCAGACCCCGCACGCGCCGCCACCGAGGAGTATGGTCGTGGTTGACAAGTCCGACGACTTGATCCCTCGCACGCGTCCCCGCTACGGAGAACCCGAAGCAGACTAATCTCGGGTGGAATCAATGGCAAGCACTGAGAAGCTCATGAGAGAACGACTGATCGACTTAACAAGCTCGCCGACGGAGACCACCGAGCTAGCCAAATAAACACCGTAACTCCACCAACCAGGGGAAACATCGACGCCTTCAGCCAATCAAGTCGACTCAGCCACACCGAAAATGACAAACAAAAGAGGCAGATGAACGAGAGAACCCGACTCCGACTCTAAATCTGCCACCAGATCTAGACCACCGCTTCCACGAATGACCAAAGAAACCGCTCATCCACTCCACCATTAACGATTCTCCGGAGATCCAAGCCCGACAATGTCAGATCAAACACCGCCATGATGCCGAAGATCCAAAACACCCAAAAAGAAAACGAATGAGACGGAGGGAGAAGAGAGACGAAGAAGAAAAAGAAAAAAATAGAGGGGACGACCGACGACGACAACATTATAAAATCGCCGGCCACTCAAAACGGAAATCAGATCTGAGATTTACTTTGAAAGATAGTAAAAGAAAGAACCAATCCAAAAAATAATAATTATATATCTTAGTTTTACTACTATGTATTCAGATAAATCGAACATATTTTCTAGTTAAGATACTATGTTACATCTACAAATAAATTACAGTAAATTTTTAACCTTAATTTCATGCGTAATAAACATTTAGATGGTTTTTCTTTCTTTTTTTATCTGGTTAAATGATATTTTTAAAAAAATTAAAGACTTCTACATCTTTTGCTATTATCATATGCATATGTTCTTTATGCTTTATCTAAAATCACGTCGATACAAATACCGTGAAGCGTTGTCAGGTAACAACAATAACCAAACTTAAGCAGAATATGGATGAATCAATGTTAAAGATTGCACGAAATCCTATTCTTCAGCATGCTAGGTAGCTGTAAGACTATATCCAAAATTGTGGAAATTTGCAATACTTGGATATATATACACATAATATCATTCGGCATGCATATTGTTTTCTGTCTTTTTTTTTTGTGGCAGCACGTGTTCTCTTCCGTAAGCGTGATGAAGTTATACCATAAATTATCTACCAGACAATAAAATCATACATTTGAATAGAAAACTATTTGATGTAACTCATGATGGTGGTTTGGATAGTATTAATGAAAATGAAATTATAGTGTTAAAAAAGAAGAATAGAAAAATATTTGATGTAATAAGAATAAAAAGAGAAAATTCATCAAATAACCAAATTTTAACAAAATGTTTAAAATATAGAATTTCTAGTTCCTTCCGGTTTCAACTTTTCATGTAATAAATATATAAGATCCAGCTGGTAACCATTACAGGAACACTACGAACATATAAAAAAAAATGGAAATAAATAAAATTATAGGAATGAGTTACATCTGAGATATCAGAGATATATCTGAGAAAATATATTTATTTTTAAATCGAAAAGTATATAATAAATTGCTTGAATAAATCAAATCTTCCTAATTTTTTTTTTAAGTCACAATAATTTCTGATTTGATTATTTTTCGAAAAAATAATAATAAATATATGGTATATTTTTCGAAAACCCTAACCTGATTTCATGATTGAATTGGTTTGCTTGATTGCATATTGTTTGCATACTAATATTGCATACTGAACATGAAATCTCGACTGTTAGGGATATAGATCATTCATAGTTTTCAAGCAATCTGATCTGAACTGAAAAAAAATCATTATACTAAATGATCCGATCCAATGGGATGAAGAAAATATGGAACATTTTCCTGATCATCTAAGATAGAATCCCTAAAGGCCTTGAAACCTTGTGTTTGAAATAAGAGGACCTTAAATCTGAAAAATACATTGATCCACACCTTAAACCGTATGGTTTTAAGAAAATGCATCATTTAGAAA